>NW_025747345.1:37500-59850 GCF_021184085.1 Oncorhynchus gorbuscha
TAATGTATGCTGGTCGGTGTCGTGGCTGAGACTGTGGGTGTAATTAATGTATGCTGGTCGGTGTCGGGGCTGAGACTGTGGGTGTAATTAATGTATGCTGGTCGGTGTCGGGGCTGAGACTGTGGGTGTAATTAATGTATGCTGGTCGGTGTCGTGGCTGAGACTGTGGGTGTAATTAATGTATGCTGGTCGGTGTCGGGGCTGAGACTGTGGGTGTAATTAATGTATGCTGGTCGGTGTCGGGGCTGAGACTGTGGGTGTAATTAATGTATGCTGGTCGGTGTCGGGGCTGAGACTGTGGGTGTAATGAATGTATGCTGGTCGGTGTCGTGGCTGAGACTGTGGGTGTAATTAATGTATGCTGGTCGGTGTCGGGGCTGAGACTGTGGGTGTAATTAATGTATGCTGGTCGGTGTCGGGGCTGAGACTGTGTGTAATGCAGAGTATGTGAGCGGTGCTCCACTTCCTTTACCGTTCCACTAAAATCTGTTCTGTGCTCACAGGATCAAAACTGTTCTGTGCTCACAGGATCAAAACTGTTCTGTGCTCACAGGATCAAATCTGTTCTGTGCTCACAGGATCAAATCTGTTCTGTGCTCACAGGATCAAATCTGTTCTGTGCTCACAGGATCAAAACTGTTCTGTGCTCACAGGATCAAAACTGTTCTGTGCTCACAGGATCAAAACTGTTCTGTGCTCACAGGATCTAAACTGTTCTGTGCTCACAGGATCAAAATGGTTCTGTGCTCACAGGATCAAATCTGTTCTGTGCTCACAGGATCAAATCTGTTCTGTGCTCACAGGATCAAAACTGTTCTGTGCTCACAGTATCAAAACTGTTCTGTGCTCACAGGATCAAAACTGTTCTGTGCTCACAGGATCAAAACTGTTCTGTGCTCACAGGATCAAAACGGTTCTGTGCTCACAGGATCAAAACTGTTCTGTGCTCACAGGATCAAAACTGTTCTGTGCTCACAGGATCAAAACTGTTCTGTGCTCACAGGATCAAATCTGTTCTGTGCTCACAGGATCAAATCTGTTCTGTGCTCACAGGATCAAATCTGTTCTGTGCTCACAGGATCAAAACTGTTCTGTGCTCACAGCATCAAAACTGTTCTGTGCTCACAGGATCAAAACTGTTCTGTGCTCACAGGATCTAAACTGTTCTGTGCTCACAGGATCAAAATGGTTCTGTGCTCACAGGATCAAATCTGTTCTGTGCTCACAGGATCAAATCTGTTCTGTGCTCACAGGATCAAAACTGTTCTGTGCTCACAGTATCAAAACTGTTCTGTGCTCACAGGATCAAAACTGTTCTGTGCTCACAGGATCAAAACTGTTCTGTGCTCACAGGATCAAAACGGTTCTGTGCTCACAGGATCAAAACTGTTCTGTGCTCACAGGATCAAAACTGTTCTGTGCTCACAGGATCAAATCTGTTCTGTGCTCACAGGATCAAAACGGTTCTGTGCTCACAGGATCAAAACTGTTCTGTGCTCACAGGATCAAAACTGTTCTGTGCTCACAGGATCAAAACTGTTCTGTGCTCACAGGATCAAAATGGTTCTGTGCTCACAGGATCAAATCTGTTCTGTGCTCACAGGATCAAAACGGTTCTGTGCTCACAGGATCAAAACTGTTCTGTGCTCACAGTATCAAAACTGTTCTGTGCTCACAGGATCAAAACTGTTCTGTGCTCACAGGATCAAAACTGTTCTGTGCTCACAGGATCAAAACTGTTCTGTGCTCACAGGATCAAAACTGTTCTGTGCTCACAGGATCAAAACTGTTCTGTGCTCACAGGATCAAAACTGTTCTGTGCTCACAGGATCAAAACTGTTCTGTGCTCACAGGATCAAAACTGTTCTGTGCTCACAGGATCAAAACTGTTCTGTGCTCACAGGATCAAATCTGTTCTGTGCTCACAGGATCAAAACGGTTCTGTGCTCACAGGATCAAAACTGTTCTGTGCTCACAGGATCAAAACTGTTCTGTGCTCACAGGATCAAAACTGTTCTGTGCTCACAGGATCAAAATGGTTCTGTGCTCACAGGATCAAATCTGTTCTGTGCTCACAGGATCAAAACGGTTCTGTGCTCACAGGATCAAAACTGTTCTGTGCTCACAGTATCAAAACTGTTCTGTGCTCACAGGATCAAAACTGTTCTGTGCTCACAGGATCAAAACTGTTCTGTGCTCACAGGATCAAAACTGTTCTGTGCTCACAGGATCAAAACTGTTCTGTGCTCACAGGATCAAAACTGTTCTGTGCTCACAGGATCAAAACTGTTCTGTGCTCACAGGATCAAATCTGTTCTGTGCTCACAGGATCAAAACTGTTCTGTGCTCACAGGATCAAAACTGTTCTGTGCTCACAGGATCAAAACTGTTCTGTGCTCACAGGATCAAAACTGTTCTGTGCTCACAGGATCAAAACTGTTCTGTGCTCACAGGATCAAAACTGTTCTGTGCTCACAGGATCAAAACTGTTCTGTGCTCACAGGATCAAAACTGCCTCTCCCAATTCGCTCCCTCCATTAAGATCACAGTTTAACCAACAGCCATCTATCTTGGTGACTACCTGGACCTACCAATTGGTTTTGAACTATTGAAACCAAACCATATGATTTTAATGAAAAGAAGCGCTCATCATTTCAAATAGGCCACATGTCATATTAAACAGCATATAACCACTCTAAATAGGTCAGGAGACAGACAGGGAGACGAAGAAGGAACCAAAATTAATTATTTAGGCTATATTATTTCTATTATTTCAAGCCTACAGTTACAAAGAAATACATTGTGAATCATTTGGGACTCTGGCTGGTAGGGACATAAAGCTCTCAGCAATTAAACAACATTATGTTATATTAAGTCATTATAGTCTATAAATTGCTCATACAGTCTGTGACTTACTTAGAATTAAATACAAATTCAATAAAACATGCCTTATTAGGTTCAGTGCCTTTTGAATTCATTTTTAGAAACATGAGTTTGGCCAGTCTGTTGCTTCAGGCCCATGTGATGGTGTCTGGAGAGCAGGGCAGCAGTGGAGAACATCCTCTCAGACCTGGCAGAGACACTGGGGATGATAACACCTTCGGGCTGCTCTTGCCAGGCTGGGCAGAGATGCAGTTGTTTTTAGTACATGTTTCTATAGGTAGACCTAAAGGTTTTTCTATAGGTAGACCTAAAGGTTTTTTCTATAGGTAGACCTAAAGGTTTTTCTATAGGTAGACCTAAAGGTTTTTCTATAGGTAGACCTAAAGGTTTTTCTATAGGTAGACCTAAAGGTTTTTCTATAGGTAGACCTAAAGGTTTTTTCTATAGGTAGACCTAAAGGTTTTTCTATAGGTAGACCTAAAGGTTTTTCTATAGGTAGACCTAAAGGTTTTTCTATAGGTAGACCTAAAGGTTTTTCTATAGGTAGACCTAAAGGTTTTTCTATAGGTAGACCTAAAGGTTTTTCTATAGGTAGGCCTAAAGGTTTTTCTATAGGTAGGCCTAAAGGTTTTTCTATAGGTAGACCTAAAGGTTTTTCTATAGGTAGGCCTAAAGGTTTGTCTATAGGTAGGCCTAAAGGTTTGTCTATAGGTAGGCCTAAAGGTTTTTCTATAGGTAGGCCTAAAGGTTTTTCTATAGGTAGGCCTAAAGGTTTTTCTATAGGTCTGCCTAAAGGTTATTTTATAGGCAGGTCTAAAGGAGACCCTCTCTTCCTTAAAGACCCTCTCTCTCTTCCATAAAGGAGACCCTCTCTCTCTTCCATAAAGGAGACCCTCTCTCTCTTCCATAAAGGAGACCCTCTCTCTCTCTTCCATAAAGGAGACCCTCTCTCTCTTCCATAAAGGAGACCCTCTCTCTCTCTTCCATAAAGGAGACCCTCTCTCTCTACCATAAAGGAGACCCCTCTCTCTTCCATAAAGGAGACCCTCTCTCTCTCTTCCATAAAGGAGACCCTCTCTCTCTACCATAAAGGAGACCCTCTCTCTCTCTTCCATAAAGGAGACCCTCTCTCTCTCTTCCATAAAGCAGACCCTCTCTCTCTCTTCCATAAAGGAGACCCTCTCTCTCTACCATAAAGGAGACCCTCTCTCTCTCTTCCATAAAGGAGACTCTCTCTCTCTACCATAAAGGAGACCCTCTCTCTCTCTTCCATAAAGGAGACCCTCTCTCTCTCTTCCATAAAGCAGACCCTCTCTCTCTTCCATAAAGGAGACCCTCTCTCTCTACCATAAAGGAGACCCTCTCTCTCTCTCTTCCATAAAGGAGACCCTCTCTCTCTACCATAAAGGAGACCCTCTCTCTCTACCATAAAGGAGACCCTCTCTCTCTTTTCCATAAAGGAGACCCTCTCTCTCTTCCATAAAGGAGACCCTCTCTCTCTTCCATAAAGGAGACCCTCTCTCTCTCTTCCATAAAGGAGACCCTCTCTCTCTCTTCCATAAAGGAGACCCTCTCTCTCTCTTCCATAAAGGAGACTCTCTCTCTCTTCCATAAAGGAGACCCTCTCTCTCTTCCATAAAGGAGACCCTCTCTCTCTACCATAAAGGAGACCCTCTCTCTCTTCCATAAAGGAGACCCTCTCTCTCTCTTCCATAAAGGAGACCCTCTCTCTCTCTCTTCCATAAAGGAGACCCTCTCTCTCTCTACTATAAAGGAGACCCTCTCTCTCTCTTCCATAAAGGAGAGAACAGTCCTTCCTTCTTCCCCCTCTGCTTGCTATTTAACTTATATTTAACTAGGCAAGTCAGTTGAGAACAAATTCTTAGTTTCAACGACGGCCTAGGAACAGTGGGTTAACTGCCTTGTTCAGGGGCAGAATGACAGATTTTTACCTTGTCAACTCGGGGATTCAATCCAGCAACCTTTCGGTTACTGGGTAAACACTCTAACCACTAGGCTACCTGTCTCTAACCACTAGGCTACCTGTCTCTAACCACTAGGCTACATGTCTCTAACCACTAGGCTACCTGTCTCGAACCACTAGGCTACCTGTCTCTAACCACTAGGCTACCTGTCTCGAACCACTAGGCTACCTGTCTCGAACCACTAGGCTACCTGTCTCTAATCACTAGGCTACCTGTCTCTAATCACTAGGCTACCTGTCTCTAACCACTAGGCTACCTGTCTCTAACCACTAGGCTACCTGTCTCGAACCACTAGGCTACCTGTCTCGAACCACTAGGCTACCTGTCTCGAACCACTAGGCTACCTGTCTCGAACCACTAGGCTACCTGTCTCGAACCACTAGGCTACCTGTCTCGAACCACTAGGCTACCTGTCTCTAATCACTAGGCTACCTGTCTCGAACCACTAGGCTACCTGTCTCGAACCACTAGGCTTCCTGTCTCTAACAGGTATGTTCGGTGTCTGTTGGCCCAACAGTGTTATTTTCTGACTGGTGGAGCTCCACTCTTTGGTGGAGAGGGGTTTACTCAGAAACTCAAGGTCCAAAACTCACGGTTGTGGTCAAAAGGTTGGTGAGCAGATCGGAGCCGATGAGCTCAAGGTTAGGTTTTATAAATCCCAGGTCGGGGGGTTGCGGGAGGGGAGGGGGGGGGACCACGCGCTCCATCAGAGGAACCTGAACTTGGAACGTGGTCCAGGCATTCTGACAGTTGAAATGCGGTCCGTGGAGTATGGTAGTCATTTGTGATTTTAGCATACGGTCGTCTGGAGGGGTGGGGGGGTTTATGACAGAAATAGAGATGTCGACTCTGTGTGGGTTTATGGGCTTTTCAGTGGAAACTCGTGTGCCGATCCCCAAACTACCCCCTCCTTCTCCCAACCTCCCCTGTAGTGTCCTCCCCCTCGCCCTTCCTCCTCCCCTGCAGTGTCCTCCCCTCACCCTTCCTCCTTCCCCCTGCAGTGTCCTCCCCCTCACCCTTCCTCCTCTCCCCCTGTAGTGTCCTCGCCCCTCGCCCTTCCCCTCTCCCCCTGTAGTGTCCTCCCCCTCGCCCTTCCTCCCCCCCCTGCAGTGTGCTCCCCCTCACCCTTCCTCCTCTCCCCCTGCAGTGTCCTCCCCCTCACCCTTCCTCCTCTCCCCCTGCAGTGTCCTCCCCCTCACCCTTCCTCCTCTCCCCCTGCAGTGTCCTCCCTCTCACCCTTCCTCCTCTCTCCCTGCAGTGTCCTCCCCTCACCCTTCCTCCTCTCCCCCTGCAGTGTCCTCGCCCCTCGCCCTTCCCCCTCGCCCTTCCACTCTCCCCCTGTAGTGTCCTCCCCCTCGCCCTTCCTCCTCTCCCCCTGTAGTGCCCCCTCACCCTTCCTCCTCTCCCCCTGTAGTGTCCTCCCCCGCCCTTCCCCTCTCCCCCTGTAGTGTCCTCGCCCTGCCTCCTCTCCCCCTGCAGTGTCCTTCCCCCTCGCCCTTCCCCTCTCCCCCTGCAGTGTCCTCCCCCTCGCCCTTCCCCTCTCCCCTGTAGTGTCCTGCCCCCTCGCCCTTCCCCTCTCCCCCTGTAGTGTCCTCGCCCTGCCTCCTCTCCCCCTGCAGTGTCCTCCCCCTCGCCCTCCTCCTCTCCCCCTGTAGTGCCCCCTCGCCCTTCCTCCTCTCCCCCTGTAGTGCCCCCTCGCCCTTCCTCCTCTCCCCTGTAGTGCCCCCTCGCCCCCTTCCTCCTCTCCCCCTGTAGTGCCCCCTCGCCCTTCCTCCTCTCCCCTGTAGTGCCCCTCCCCCTCCCTCCTCCTCCCCCTGTAGTGTCCTTCCCCTCCTCCTCTCCACATGTGCTGGAGCAGGAGAGTGAAAAGTCCATTATTATTATTCCAGAACACGAGTAAGCCTTCAAAAATGCCCCCTTCTCTTTTACCTGGCCGTCTCTCCCTCCCTCCCTCCCTCCCTCCCTCCCTCCCTCCCTCCCTCCCTCCCTCCCTCCCTCCCCTCCCTCCCTCCCTCCCTCCCTCCCTCCCTAACTCTCTCTCTCCCTCCCTCCCTCCCTCCCTCTCTCTCTCCCTCCCTCCCTAACTCTCTCTCTCCCTCCTTCCCTCCCTAACTCTCTCTCTCCCTCCTTCCCTCCCTAACTCTCTCTCTCTCTCCCTCCCTCCCTCCCTAACTCTCTCTCTCCCTCCCTCCCTAACTCTCTCTCTCCCTCCCTCCCTCCCTAACTCTCTCTCTCTCTCCCTCTCTCCCTCCCTAACTCTCTCCCTCCCTCCCTAACTCTCTCTCACCCTCCTTCCCTCCCTAACTCTCTCTCTCCCTCCTTCCCTCCCTAACTCTCTCTCTCCCTCCCTCCCTAACTCTCTCTCCCTCCCTCCCTAACTCTCTCTCTCCCTCTCTCCCTAACTCTCTCTCTCCGTCCTCCTGAATTCAGCTTCTGTCTGTCTTTTTTAGAGAAACAGTGTAATGGAGTCTTTCACCGCCGTTATAAAAATAAAGGGGAAATATGCGACCGCGCGGCAGGCATTGCTAATATAATTCTCGGAGGGGTTTGATTTTATCCCGCAGGTATTTGCGCAGCGTCCCTAGGATAAAGGCTAAAGAAGGAGCTCTTTTGTGTGAACTTGCCACAGAAGGAAAAATAAGAAAAGCCCCTCCTCCCTCCCTCCATCCTCACATCCCTCCTCCCTTCCTCCCCACACCCCCCCTCCCCACATCCCTCCTCCCCCTCCCCACATCCCTCCTCCTCCTCCCCACATCCCTCCTCCCTCCCTCCATCCTCACATCCCTCCCCACATCCCTCCTCTCTCCCCTCCATCCTCACATCCCTCCCCACATCCCTCCTCCCTCCATCCTCACATCCCTCCCCCTCCATCCTCACATCCCTCCTCCCTCCCTCCATCCTCACATCCCTCCCCCTCCTCCTCCATCCTCACATCCCTCCCCCTCCATCCTCACATCCCTCCTCCCTCCCTCCATCCTCACATCCCTCCCCACATCCTCCTCCCTCCATCTCACATCCCTCCCCCTCCATCCTCACATCCCTCCTCCCTCCCTCCATCTCACATCCTCCCCACATCCCTCCTCCCTCCTCTCCATCCTCACATCCTCCCCACATCCCTCCATCCTCACATCCTCACATCCCTCCATCTCACATCCTCCTCCCTCCCTCTCCATCCTCACATCCTCCTCCCTCCATTCTCACATCCCTCCTCCCTCCATCCTCACATCCTCCCCCTCCATCTCACATCCCTCCTCCCTCCCTCCATCTCACATCCCTCCCCACATCCCTCCTCCCTCCATCCTCACATCCCTCCATCCTCACATCCCCTCCCTCCATCCTCACATCCTCCTCCCTCCATTCTCACATCCCTCCTCCCTCCATTCTTACATCCCTCCTCCCTCCCTCCATCCTCACATCCTCCTCCCTCCTCCATCCTCACATCCCTCCTCCCTCCCTCCCTCCTCACATCCCTCCTCCCTCCTCCATCCTCACATCCCTCCATCTCACATCCCTCCATCTCACATCCCTCCATCCTCACATCCTCCATCCTCCCTCCCTCCATCCTCACATCCCTCCTCCCTCCTCCATCCTCACATCCTCCTCCCTCCCTCCTCCATCCTCACATCCTCCTCCTCCTCCCTCCATCCTCACATCCTCCCTCCTCCCTCCATCCTCACATCCCTCCATCCTCACATCCCTCCTCCCTCCCTCCATCCTCACATCCCTCCTCCCTCCCTCCATCCTCCCTCCCTCCATCCTCACATCCCTCCATCCTCACATCCCTCCATCCTCACATCCCTCCTCCCTCCCTCCATCCTCACATCCCTCCTCCCTCCCTCCATCCTCACATCCCTCCCTCCCTCCATCCTCACATCCCTCCTCACTCCCTCCTTTACCTTTGAGGCTATATTGTGTTTGATGGTTTGGCTGATGATTCCTCACATATGGTGCAGTTGGAAGCATTGGTCTCATGGCAGCTATTATCCTGACGTGGCAGTTTAAAATGGCTTCATGCCGTGAAGGTAATTGATTATAAATGACTCATACACTGTCTGGATCTGGAAGGCTGCTCTGGGCTCTCCTAGTAGGTCTGTGTCTGTTTCTTACTGTCTGGATCTGGGAGGCTGCTCTGGGCTCTCCTAGTAGGTCTGTGTCTGTTTCTTACTGTCTGGATCTGGGAGGCTGCTCTGGGCTCTCCTAGTAGGTCTGTGTCTGTTTCTTACTGTCTGGATCTGGAAGGCTGCTCTGGGCTCTCCTAGTAGGTCTGTGTCTGTTTCTAACTGTCTGGATCTGGGAGGCTGCTCTGGGCTCTCCTAGTAGGTCTGTGTCTGTTTCTAACTGTCTGGATCTGGGAGGCTGCTCTGGGCTCTCCTAGCAGGTCTGTTTCTTACTGTCTGGATCTGGGAGGCTGCTCTGGGCTCTCCTAGTAGGTCTGTGTCTGTTTCTTACTGTCTGGATCTGGGAGGCTGCTCTGGGCTCTCCTAGTAGGTCTGTGTCTGTTTCTTACTGTCTGGATCTGGGAGGCTGCTCTGGGCTCTCCTAGTAGGTCTGTGTCTGTTTCTTACTGTCTGGATCTGGGAGGCTGCTCTGGGCTCTCTTAGTAGGTCTGTGTCTGTTTCTTACTGGCTGAATCTGGGATGCTGCTCTGGGAGGCTGCTCTGGGCTCTCTTAGTAGGTCTGTGTCTGTTTCTTACTGTCTGGATCTGGGAGGCTGCTCTGGGCTCTCTTAGTAGGTCTGTGTCTGTTTCTTACTGGCTGAATCTGGGATGCTGCTCTGGGAGGCTGCTCTGGGCTCTCTTAGTAGGTCTGTGTCTGTTTCTTACTGTCTGGATCTGGGAGGCTGCTCTGGGCTCTCCTAGTAGGTCTGTGTCTGTTTCTAACTGTCTGGATCTGGGAGGCTGCTCTGGGCTCTCCTAGTAGGTCTGTGTCTGTTTCTTACTGTCTGGATCTGGGAGGCTGCTCTGGGCTCTCCTAGTAGGTCTGTGTCTGTTTCTTACTGTCTGGATCTGGAAGGCTGCTCTGGGCTCTCCTAGTAGGTCTGTGTCTGTTTCTTACTGTCTGGATCTGGGAGGCTGCTCTGGGCTCTCTTAGTAGGTCTGTGTCTGTTTCTTACTGGCTGAATCTGGGATGCTGCTCTGGGAGGCTGCTCTGGGCTCTCCTAGTAGGTCTGTGTCTGTTTCTAACTGTCTGGATCTGGAAGGCTGCTCTGGGCTCTCCCGGTAGGTCTGTGTCTGTTTCTTACTGTCTGGATCTGAGAGGCTGCTCTGGGCTCTCCTAGCAGGTCTGTGTCTTATCTAGTGATTGTATTTCTAGCTCCCGACTCCTCAGACTTTCCCCAACATGGCTGACACAATTATTGATGGTCACCGTGACGCCCAACAATTCACCAGGGGAATAGGATAAAAGCAGTCAGACTGCTCCATATTCTAATTCACATATAAGCCATTGTGCTTAGTCATCCCACATCTCTCCTATATAAATGAACCTTTAAACTCACAATCACTTTCAGGCACTGTGCCATACTAATGGAATAGGTATTTTCTATCCTTTCCTCTGCTCCATCCTAGTCCCTTTCAGCACTCTCCCTCTCTCCTCCCTATCCTCTCCTCCCTCTCTCCTCCCTCTCTCCTCTTTCCTCCCTCCTCCCTCTCTCCTCTTTCCTCCCTCTCTCCCCTCTCTCCTCTTTCCTCCCTATCCTCTCCTCCCTCTCTCCTCTGTCTCCTCTTTCCTCCCTCTCTCCCCTCTCTCCTCTTTCCTCCCTCTCTCCCCTCTCTCCTCTTTCCTCCCTATCCTCTCATCCCTCTCTCCTCTTTCCTCCCTCTCTCCTCTGTCTCCTCTTTCCTACCTCTCTCCCCTCTCTCCTCTCCTCTCTCCCCTCTCTCCTCTCCTCCTTCTCATCTTTCCTCTCTCTCCTCTTTCCTCCCTCTCCTCTTTCCTACCTCTCTCCTCTCCTCCCTCTCATCTTTCCTCTCTCCTCTTTCCTACCGCTCTCCTCTCCTCCCTCTCATCTTTCCTCTTTCCTCTCTCCTCTTTCCTCTCTCCTCTTTTCTCTCTCATCTCTCCTCTTTCCTCCCTCTCTCCTCTTTCCTCCCTCTCTCCTCTTTCCTCCCCCTCTCCTCTTTCCTCTTTCCTCCATCTTTCCTCCCTCTCATCTTTCCTCTTTCCTCCCTCTCATCTTTCCTCTTTCCTCCCTCTCATCTTTCCTCTTTCCTCCCTCTCATCTTTCCTCTTTCCTCCCTCTCATCTTTCCTCTTTCCTCCCTCTCTCCTCTTTCCTCCCTCTCTCCCCCCTCTCCCCTTTCCTCCCCTTTCCTCCCTCTCTAAGTGTGTATGTAGTAGCTGATCTGCGAGAGAGTGAATAGGAGGGTTGGCAGAGAAGTTCTGAAGTGAAAACAGCACCAGGTCCTTATTCACAATACATGGACAAGACACACACACGCACGCACGCACGCACGCACGCACGCACGCACGCACGCACGCACGCAGACTTATTCACAACACATGGACAAGACACACACACACACACACACACACACACACACACACACACACACACACACACACACACACACACACACACACACACACACACACACACACACACACACACACACACACACACACACACACACACACACACACACACACACACACACACACAGACTTAGTCACAACACATGGACAAGACACACACACACACAGACACATATACACAACACATGGAGGCAATGCAAGGCGACACCATTTAACAGGCAAACAGTCCAGCCCAATGATGTATCAGTGCAAAGACGGTGTGTGAGCTGCTGTAGGCCTGTATCTTTTTTCCTTCCTGCCTTATCATCATTCAGTCTCTTTTTCCTTCCTGCCTTATCATCATTCAGTCTCTTTTTCCTTCCTGCCTTATCATCATTCAGTCTCTTTTTCCTTCCTGCCTTATCATCATTCAGTATCTTTTTCCTTCCTGCCTTATCATCATTCAGTATCTTTTTTCCTTCCTGCCTTATCATCATTCAGTCTCTTTTTCCTTCCTGCCTTATCATCATTCAGTATCTTTTTCCTTCCTGCCTTATCATCATTCAGTCTCTTTTTCCTTCCTGCCTTATCATCATTCAGTATCTTTTTCCTTCCTGCCTTATCATCATTCAGTCTCTTTTCTTTTATTAACCTTCCTGCCTTATCATCATTGTCTCTTTTCTTTTATTAACCTTCCTGCCTTATCATCATTCAGTCTCTTTTCTTTTATTAACCTTCCTGCCTTATCATCATTCAGTCTCTTACCTTCCTGCCTTATCATCATTCAGTCTATTTTCCTTCCTGCCTTATCATCATTCAGTCTCTTTTACCTTCCTGCCTTATCATCATTCAGTCTCTTTTTCCTTCCTGCCTTATCATCATTCAGTCTCTTTTCTTTTATTAACCTTCCTGCCTTATCATCATTCAGTCTCTTTTTCCTTCCTGCCTTATCATCATTCAGTCTCTTTTCTTTTATTAACCTTCCTGCCTTATCATCATTCAGTCTCTTTTTCCTTCCTGCCTTATCACCATTCAGTCTCTTTTTACCTTCCTGCCTTATCACCATTCAGTCTCTTTTTTTACCTTCCTGCCTGATCATCATTCAGTCTCCTTTTCCTTCCTGCCTTATCATCATTCAGTCTCTTTTTCCTTCCTGCCTTATCATCATTCAGTCTCTTTTTCCTTCCTGCCTTATCATCATTCAGTCTCTTTTACCTTCCTGCCTTATCATCATTCAGTCTCTTTTTCCTTCCTGCCTTATCATCATTCAGTCTCTTTTTCCTTCCTGCCTTATCATCATTCAGTCTCTTTTTCCTTCCTGCCTTATCATCATTCAGTCTCTTTTCTTTTATTAACCTTCCTGCCTGATCATCATTCAGTCTCTTTTTCCTTCCTGCCTTATCATCATTCAGTCTCTTTTTCCTTCCTGCCTTATCATAATTCAGTCTCTTTTACCTTCCTGCCTTATCATCATTCAGTCTATTTTCCTTCCTGCCTTATCATCATTCAGTCTCTTTTACCTTCCTGCCTTATCATCATTCAGTCTCTTTTTCCTTCCTGCCTTATCATCATTCAGTCTCTTTTCTTTTATTAACCTTCCTGCCTTATCATCATTCAGTCTCTTTTTCCTTCCTGCCTTATCATCATTCAGTCTCCTTTTCCTTCCTGCCTTATCACCATTCAGTCTCTTTTTTTTTATTAACCTTCCTGTCTTATCATCATTCAGTCTCTTTTTCCTTCCTGCCTTATCATCATTCAGTCTCTTTTTCCTTCCTGCCTTATCATCATTCAGTCTCTTTTTCCTTCCTGCCTTATCATCATTCAGTCTCTTTTTCCTTCCTGCCTTATCATCATTCAGTCTCTTTTTCCTTCCTGCCTTATCATCATTCAGTATCTTTTTCCTTCCTGCCTTATCATCATTAAGTATCTTTTTCCTTCCTGCCTTATCATCATTCAGTATCTTTTTTCCTTCCTGCCTTATCATCATTCAGTCTCTTTTTCCTTCCTGCCTTATCATCATTCAGTCTCTTTTTCCTTCCTGCCTTATCATCATTCAGTCTCTTTTTCCTTCCTGCCTTATCATCATTCAGTCTCCCTTTCCTTCCTGCCTTATCACCATTCAGTCTCTTTTTTTTAATTAACCTTCCTGTCTTATCATCATTCAGTCTCTTTTTTCTTCCTGCCTTATCATCATTCAGTCTCTTTTCTTTTATTAACCTTCCTGCCTTATCATCATTCAGTCTCTTTTTCCTTCCTGCCTTATCATCATTCAGTCTCCTTTTCCTTCCTGTCTTATCACCATTCAGTCTCTTTTTTTAAATTAACCTTCCTGTCTTATCATCATTCAGTCTCTTTTTCCTTCCTGCCTTATCATCATTCAGTCTCTTTTTCCTTCCTGCCTTATCATCATTCAGTCTCTTTTACCTTCCTGCCTTATCATCATTCAGTCTCTTTTTCCTTCCTGCCTTATCATCATTCAGTCTCTTTTTCCTTCCTGCCTTATCATCATTCAGTCTCTTTTTTTATTAACCTTCCTGCCTTATCATCATTCAGTCTCTTTTTCCTTCCTGCCTTATCATCATTCAGTCTCTTTTTCCTTCCTGCCTCATCACCATTGTCTCTTTTTTTTAACCTTCCTGCCTTATCATCATTCAGTCTCTTTTTTTTATTAACCTTCCTGCCTTATCATCATTCAGTCTCTTTTTCCTTCCTGCCTTATCATCATTCAGTCTCTTTTTCCTTCCTGCCTTATCATCATTCAGTCTCTTTTTCCTTCCTGCCTTATCATCACTCAGTCTCTTTTTCCTTCCTGCCTTATCATCATTCAGTCTCTTTTTCCTTCCTGCCTTATCATCATTCAGTCTCTTTTACCTTCCTGCCTTATCATCATTCAGTCTCTTTTTCCTTCCTGCCTTATCATCATTCAGTCTCTTTTTCCTTCCTGCCTTATCATCATTCAGTCTCTTTTTCCTTCCTGCCTTATCATCATTCAGTATCTTTTTCCTTCCTGCCTTATCATCATTCAGTATCTTTTTCCTTCCTGCCTTATCATCATTCAGTATCTTTTTCCTTCCTGCCTTATCATCATTCAGTATCTTTTTTCCTTCCTGCCTTATCATCATTCAGTCTCTTTTTCCTTCCTGCCTTATCATCATTCAGTATCTTTTTCCTTCCTGCCTTATCATCATTCAGTCTCTTTTTCCTTCCTGCCTTATCATCATTCAGTCTCCTTTTCCTTCCTGCCTTATCACCATTCAGTCTCTTTTTTTAAATTAACCTTCCTGTCTTATCATCATTCAGTCTCTTTTTCCTTCCTGCCTTATCATCATTCAGTCTCTTTTTCCTTCCTGCCTTATCATCATTCAGTCTCTTTTACCTTCCTGCCTTATCATCATTCAGTCTCTTTTTCCTTCCTGTCTTCTCATCATTCAGTCTCTTTTCTTTTATTAACCTTCCTGTCTTCTCATCATTCAGTCTCTTTTTCCTTCCTGCCTTATCATCATTCAGTCTCTTTTTCCTTCCTGCCTTATCATCATTCAGTCTCTTTTTCCTTCCTGCCTTATCATCATTCAGTCTCTTTTCCTTCCTGCCTTATCGTCATTCAGTCTCTTTTACCTTCCTGCCTTATCATCATTCAGTCTCTTTTTCCTTCCTGCCTTATCACCATTCAGTCTCTTTTCTTTTATTAACCTCCCTGCCTTATCACCATTCAGTCTCTTTTTTTAAATTAACCTTCCTGTCTTATCATCATTCAGTCTCTTTTTTCTTCCTGCCTTATCATCATTCAGTCTCTTTTCTTTTATTAACCTTCCTGCCTTATCATCATTCAGTCTCTTTTTCCTTCCTGCCTTATCATCATTCAGTCTCCTTTTCCTTCCTGTCTTATCACCATTCAGTCTCTTTTTTTAAATTAACCTTCCTGTCTTATCATCATTCAGTCTCTTTTTCCTTCCTGCCTTATCATCATTCAGTCTCTTTTTCCTTCCTGCCTTATCATCATTCAGTCTCTTTTACCTTCCTGCCTTATCATCATTCAGTCTCTTTTTCCTTCCTGCCTTATCATCATTCAGTCTCTTTTTCCTTCCCGCCTTATCATCATTCAGTCTCTTTTTTTATTAACCTTCCTGCCTTATCATCATTCAGTATCTTTTTCCTTCCTGCCTTATCATCATTCAGTCTCTTTTTCCTTCCTGCCTCATCACCATTGTCTCTTTTTTTAACCTTCCTGCCTTATCATCATTCAGTCTCTTTTTTTTTATTAACCTTCCTGCCTTATCATCATTCAGTCTCTTTTTCCTTCCTGCCTTATCATCATTCAGTCTCTTTTTCCTTCCTGCCTTATCATCATTCAGTCTCTTTTTCCTTCCTGCCTTATCATCATTCAGTCTCTTTTTCCTTCCTGCCTCATCACCATTGTCTCTTTTTTTTTAACCTTCCTGCCTTATCATCATTCAGTCTCTTTTTCCTTCCTGCCTTATCATCATTCAGTCTCTTTTTCCTTCGCTGCCTTATCATCATTCAGTCTCTTCTTCCTTCCTGCCTTATCATCATTCAATCTTTCTCTTCTTTCTGTCCAGGCAGCCCTTTCCCTTCTTTCTCTCCAGGCACCTCTTTCTCTTCTTTCTGTCCAGGCACCTCTTTCTCTTCTTTCTGTCCAGGCACCTCTTTCTCTTCTTTCTGTCCAGGCACCTCTTTCTCTTCTTTCTGTCCAGGCACCTCTTTCTCTTCTTTCTGTCCAGGCACCTCTTTCTCTTCTTTCTGTCCAGGCACCTCTTTCTCTTCTTTCTGTCCAGGCACCTCTTTCTCTTCTTTCTGTCCAGGCACCTATTTCTCTTCTTTCTGTCCAGGCACCTCTTTCCCTTCTTTCTGTCCAGGCACCTCTTTCTCTTCTTTCTGTCCAGGCACCTCTTTCCCTTCTTTCTGTCCAGGCACCTCTTTCTCTTATTTCTGTCCAGGCACCTCTTTCTCTTCTTTCTGTCCAGGCACCTCTTTCCCTTCTTTCTGTCCAGGCACCTCTTTCTCTTATTTCTGTCCAGGCACCTCTTTCTCTTATTTCTGTCCAGGCACCTCTTTCTCTTCTTTCTGTCCAGGCACCTCTTTCCCTTCTTTCTGTCCAGGCACCTCTTTCTCTTATTTCTGTCCAGGCACCCCTTTCTCTTCTTTCTGTCCAGGCACCTCTTTCTCTTCTTTCTGTCCAGGCACCTCATTCTCTTCTTTCTGTCCAGGCACCTCTTTCTCTTCTTTCTGTCCAGGCACCTCTTTCCCGCTCTTCCCCCTCCCCCTTTCTTACTTCTCAATGCCTCACTGTGTTGTGGTCATAACTGGCAGGAGCCGTGGTGTGTGTGTGTGTGTGTGTGTGTGTGTGTGTGTGTGTGTGTGTGTGTGTGTGTGTGTGTGTGTGTGTGTGTGTGTGTGTGTGTGTGTGTGTGTGTGTGTGTGTGTGTGTGTGTGACTGTGGTGGCGTGGAGCTCCTGTTATAAATGATGCCTTTTGGACTCCAGTCGCCTGTTGAATGGACGCTCTCTCTGCGGTCTCTGAAAAAAGCAAGGGAGATGGAGGGACGTGTTACCATTACCATAGTGTTACCTCTTCTGTCCTGCTCCCCTGCAGCTTGGGCCATACTGCAGTCTGGAGCTGATGCTGAGTGGCAGGTTGTCAGTGTGCACTTTATAGACTCATCTGCAATAATACAGACTCACGCAAACACTCACACACATAAGTAAGGAATTCAAACGCACACACAGGCACAGGCACAGACAGGGCGAGAGAGAGACAGACACAGTGTGTTTGAGGGTTAATGGGTTGGTGGGAGACTGTTTGAGTCTACAGAGCAGCTGAACTGACTTACATGGACACTGCTCTGGATTAAGACAACAAACCAAATCCAACCAACCGCTCGTACTTCACCAAGCCCCCTTTCAACAAGAGACTAGCCAACCGCTCGTACTTCACCAAGCCCCCTTTCAACAAGAGACTAGCCAACCGCTCGTACTTCACCAAGCCCCCCTTCAACAAGAGACTAGCCAACCGCTCGTACTTCACCAAGCCCCCTTTCAACAAGAGACAAGCCAGACATTTGATAATGTGTTAACCATCCTCTGTCCTTTAGATCCAGCTTGATAATACATTTGATAATGTGGTAACCATCCTCTGTCCTTTAGATCCAGCTCTATAAGACATTTGATAATGTAGTAACCATCCTCTGTCCTTTAGATCCAGCTTGATAATACATTTGATAATGTGGTAACCATCCTCTGTCCTTTAGATCCAGCTTGATAATACATTTGATAATGTGGTAACCATCCTCTGTCCTTTAGATCCAGCTTGATAATACATTTGATAATGTGGTAACCATCCTCTGTCCTTTAGATCCGTGGTCCTTCTGTAGCTCAGTTGGTAGAGCATGGCGCTTGTAACGCCAGGGTAGTGGGTTCGATCCCCGGGACCACCCATACGTAGAATGTATGCACACATGACTGTAAGTCGCTTTGATAAAAGCGTCTGCTAAATGGCATATATTACATATATTATAGATCCAGCTTGATAATACATTTGCTAATGTGGTAGCCATCCTCTGTCCTTTAGATCCAGCTTGATAATTCATTTGATCATGTGGTGCCCTGCTATTTTTACTATAACCGTTCCAAGGTCTGCTTTTCTCCTATTTGTATAATCGGCGGCTGTCCCAAATGGCACCCTATTCCCTATATAGTGCACTAGTTTTTTACTAGGGATAATTTGGGACGCATCCACGGTCTGTGTAACGTCCAGAGCACTCATCCACATCAGGTTTCCTCTAGCTCTGTGTGAACGGCCCAACTTTCCCCTCTTTCTAAGTGAAGAGGCTGAGCACAGTTTTCCGGCTGTCTCTTTTAATAAAGAGCACAGACACACAGAAAGACCGACTGTCTCTTTTAATAAAGAGCACAGACACACAGAAAGACCGACTGTCTCTTTTAATAAAGAGCACAGACACACAGAAAGACCGACTGTCTCTTTTAATAAAGAGCACAGACACACAGAAAGACCGACTGTCTCTTTTAATAAAGAGCACAGACACACAGAAAGACCGACTGTCTCTTTTAATAAAGAGCACAGACACACAGAAAGACCGACTGTCTCTTTTAATAAAGAGCACAGACACACAGAAAGACCGACTGTCTCTTTTAATAAAGAGCACAGACACACAGAAAGACCGACTGTCTCTTTTAATAAAGAGCACAGACACACAGAAAGACCGACTGTCTCTTTTAATAAAGAGCACAGACACACAGAAAGACCGACTGTCTCTTTTAATAAAGAGCACAGACACACAGAAAGACCGACTGTCTCTTTTAATAAAGAGCACAGACACACAGAAAGACCGACTGTCTCTTTTAATAAAGAGCACAGACACACAGAAAGACCGACTGTCTCTTTTAATAAAGAGCACAGACACACAGAAAGACCGACTGTCTCTTTTAATAAAGAGCACAGACACACAGAAAGACCGACTGTCTCTTTTAATAAAGAGCACAGACACACAGAAAGACCGACTGTCTCTTTTAATAAAGAGCACAGACACACAGAAAGACCGACTGTCTCTTCCCTCTGTGTCTCTTTTGTTCCCCTCTTCATCTTTTCCAAACTATTGACCCAGAGCTGGTCTCTCCATCTATTCGTTGCTCGATGTGCAATAGGGGAAACTGTTCATTAACAAGCCCGTGATTGACTGTTGACAGGTGGGTTGCCTGGGGGTCACAGTGATGTCACTTCCCATGTGGGCCATATTTGTCCTGCAAATCAGGAATCAGCGTCTCGACTGGAAACATGTCAGTGTCAGTGAGGCAGGGGGAATATGCTATGGTTAGTTAAATGGGAAAGGTGTGTGTGTGTGTGGAGAGGGAATGAGGTGTGTGTGTGTGTGTGTGTGTGTGTGTGTGTGTGTGTGTGTGTGTGTGTGTGTGTGTGTGTGTGTGTGTGTGTGTGTGTGTGTGTGTGTGTGTGTGTGTGTGTGTGTGTGTGTGTGTCTGCCCACTGTGTAATTGGTCATTTGACTGGATGCTCCAGCACCCTGCTGTCTTGTCTATGTCCAGCAGGTTCTGATGGTTTAGAAGAGAAAGGCAATAGTAAGACAACAGTTACCATCTGGCTGGTCTCCATGGAAATGTTATGACAACATAGCAGCTCTGCACCTGCTCTGACTCCTTATTGCACTGCAGCCATGGAGGAGGTCACAGGTTGGCTTGGACCAGGATGAACAACTTCATCAAAATGTATTTGGCAGGAGCTGGAGGGGGATAGGAAATAACTCCCTCCTTATGGGAACAAAGGAAGAGAATGAAAGGGAAGAAAAGGTAGAGGAACGACCAGCAGCTGCTTTGGGTCTGGCCTGCACTAGAGGCAGCTTGAGGATCTCCAGGGGCTTTCCTGTTGCTTCAGATGGATTTAAATGAAGTCCCTGCATGGCTGTCTGCATTCAGGAGGGTCAGTTAGTCAGTGTTGTTGTTAGGGTCACTGTGTCAGCCTGGGGGGTTGAACACGCCTCAGTCAACCCTTATTAGAGCACTAGTCAGGTTATTACAGCAGTCAAGTCAGTCAGTGGTATGCTCTGTGGTCCCTTTTCAAATCACATTTATTTATATAGCCCTTCTTACATCAGCTGATATATCAGTTTTCATTTTTGCACATGACTTGTTATTTTCAACACAAAGCACACGAAACACATTTAGATAACGGATTTACCATTTTAAATAACTTTAAAAGTAGGTAACATAAACATAACCACATGTAATATATGGATAGTATACGCATCAAAGTCCCAATGCACTTACACCTCACTTTTCTATTATTATTATTATTATTGCATAAAACAGGTCAGAATTCTGTGGAACGCCAAAGTCACATCTTCAAATGTTTTACCGGGTGATGTAATATTTAGGACCAGGCAGCCAGCCCATTCACTAGAATTAACCTCCAACAGAAATAACTTCAAATGTTTAACTTGAAAGTAAACCAAATTGCTTGCACTGATGACTACTGGCTAAAAACCTTTTTTTGCCAACTTAAAGCTAATATATTTTATTTTATGAATTTATTTATTTTTTACAAACCAACTTGCAAGGTTGCTAAGGAACTAGCCTGCTAACGTTATCCCTAATAGTCTGCTAACATTAACCCTACCAGCCTGCTGACGTTAAGCACGAGTCTGCCAGTTCCTATGAACACCTAGCTTACAGCTACATTAAGTTCAACCAAAGTTTTGGAAATACATAACGCCATCTCACCAGTTCAAACAAATCATGTTAGCTAGCTATATGCAGTTATCTTAGCCAGCGAGCTAGCCAGCCAGCTAACTTTAGCTATTTAGCCAGCTAGCTATATGCAGTTATCTTATCTTAGTTATCTTAGCCAGCCAGCTAACTTTAGCTATTTAGCCAGCTAGCTATATGCAGTTATCTTATCTTAGTTATCTTAGCCAGCCAGCTAACTTTAGCTATTTAGCCAGCTAGCTATTATCCTAGGAAGCCAACCACCACGGATAGAACACAACTAAAACATAACTGCAGATCAAAAGCAAAGAGAGATCAGAGACTTCCAGATATATGACTGGGGCCATCCGATGGTCAAACTTTTAAGAGTGCAGGCTGAGTTAGCTACCAAAGCCAGGGAGAGACAGAAATATCGGTAGTTTAGAAGATATCCGGAAATAAGTTAGTTAATTTTTGGGTTATTACATAACTATTTTTGTACTTAAAGGTAACCAGATCGTACAACTAAGTCTTTGGCCACTCTTTGTTGTTACTTTGGTGAGTAAAAACGTATGCTTCCTACCCTTTAAAACTAAATGTGGGGAGCTAATTAGCAACCAAATTAGCATCCACTTTGACATGTCACAGACCTATGGTAAACAGACCCAGAGGGTGCATAGGGCACAGGTGTCCCTCACACAGCAGCCCAAGCGTGGCTCAGCTGGGGGGCCGCATTCCTTCAGTCAAGCTATGATGGTTCACTCACTGTCCACACACGTACACACATACACACATGGTGGAAGAGTGACCAGCTTGACTGCCGTCCAACAGACCTGCGGGGGAGGTTTATTTTTCTCCCATGTAGCCTGTGTTCTAGACCCTTACCTCCCAGCTCATCTCATCCCATTCTCCCTTCTCAGCCTCCACACTAACTGGGTTCACTCTTCCAGTACGTTGTCTGTGTAGCCCAGGCTGAGACCTCTATCTGAGATGTGTGTGTGCAGGGCACAGGTGTCCCTCACACAGCAGCCCAAGCGTGGCTCAGCTAGAGGGGCTGCATTCCTGCAGGCAAGCTATGATGGTTCACTCACTGTCACACAAACTGGTAGCGACCAGCATACACACACATACACATATTCCAGAACACACAGACAGAACACACAAGAAGACAGACACTTGCTGTCATGCACACACACGCACTCATCAAACAGTGTACCCACAGACACACTAACAATGTCAACGTGTCTCAACCAGTGTGTCAGAACACACAGACAGAACACACAAGACAGTTATCTCTGTCTAGTGTGTTATCTCTGTCAGGGTTTCAGAACACACAGACAGAACACACAGACAGACACTAACAATGTCAACGTGTCTCAACCAGTGTGTTATCTCTGTCAGGGTTTCAGAACACACAGACAGAACACACAGACAGACACTAACAATGTCAACGTGTCTCAACCAGTGTGTTATCTCTGTCAGGGTTTCAGAACACACAGACAGAACACACAGACAGACACTAACAATGTCAACGTGTCTCAACCAGTGTGTTATCTCTGTCAGGGTTTCAGAACACACAGACAGAACAGAACACAGACAGACACTAACAATGTCAACGTGTCTCAACCAGTGTGTTATCTCTGTCAGGGTTTCAGAACACACAGACAGAACACACAAGACAGAACACAGACAGACACTAACAATGTCAACGTGTCTCAACCAGTGTGTTATCTCTGTCAG
>NW_025747346.1:0-27500 GCF_021184085.1 Oncorhynchus gorbuscha
GTTCCTCAAGAGATCATAGCTTCAATGAGGCTAACGCAGGTCTATGAGTTCCTCAAGAGATCATAGCTTCAATGAGGCTAACGCAGGTCTATGAGTTCCTCAAGAGATCATAGCTTCAATGAGGCTAACGCAGGTCTATGAGTTCCTCAAGAGATCATAGCTTCAATGAGGCTAACGCAGGTCTATGAGTTCCTCAAGAGATCATAGCTTCAATGAGGCTAACGCAGGTCTATGAGTTCAAGAGATCATAGCTTCAATGAGGCTAACGCAGGTCTATGAGTTCCTCAAGAGATCATAGCTTCAATGAGGAGGCTAAGTTCAGGTCTCAATGAGCTAACGCAGGTCTATGAGTTCAAGAGATCATAGCTTCAATGAGGCTAACGCAGGTCTATGAGTTCCTCAAGAGATCATAGCTTCAATGAGGCTAACGCAGGTCTATGAGTTCCTCAAGAGATCATAGCTTCAATGAGGCTAACGCAGGTCTATGAGTTCAAGAGATCATAGCTTCAATGAGGCTAACGCAGGTCTATGAGTTCAAGAGATCATAGCTTCAATGAGGCTAACGCAGGTCTATGAGTTCAAGAGATCATAGCTTCAATGAGGCTAACAGGTATGAGTTCCTCAAGAGATCATAGCTTCAATGAGGCTAACGTTCAAGGTCTATGAGTTCCTCAAGAGATCATAGCTTCAATGAGGCTAACGCAGGTCTATGAGTTTCAAGAGATCATAGCTTCAATGAGGCTAACGCAGGTCTATGAGTTCAAGAGATCATAGCTTCAATGAGGCTAACGCAGGTCTATGAGTTCAAGAGATCATAGCTTCAATGAGGCTAACGCAGGTCTATGAGTTCAAGAGATCATAGCTTCAATGAGGCTAACGCAGGTCTATGAGTTCCTCAAGAGAGCATAGCTTCAATGAGGCTAACGCAGGTCTATGAGTTCCTCAAGAGAGCATAGCTTCAATGAGGCTAACTGAGCACAGAAGGTCTATGAGTTCCTCATGAGAGATCATAGCTTCAATGAGAGTTCCTCAAGAGATCATACGCAGGTCTATGAGTTCCTCAAGAGATCATAGCTTCAATGAGGCTAACGCAGGTCTATGAGTTCCTCAAGAGATCATAGCTTCAATGAGGCTAACGCAGGTCTATGAGTTCAAGAGATCATAGCTTCAATGAGGCTAACGCAGGTCTATGAGTTCCTCAAGAGATCATAGCTTCAATGAGGCTAACGCAGGTCTATGAGTTCCTCAAGAGATCAGTCAAATCCCAAATTCACAATTCATACCACTTTATTACAGTATGCAATCAGCAATGTTAATATTATATTACAATATGTAATTAGTATTCAAGGGACATTTTAATTTGCAGCGTACAAACTTAATATGATGAACAGGAACAATATTTACGCTAATGGGTGACCAGAAACAACCATTTGATAAGCCACGCCTCCAATCTGACTAGGCTGCCACCTCGACAATATATTATTAAAAAGGCTCAAAATAAGGTTGACTACCTCCCAGCAGTACTAGCTACATGAGCTGCAGCAACACCACTAGCTCTACTAACTACCAGCAGTACTAGCTACATGAGCTGCAGCAACACCACTAGCTCCACTAACTACCAGCAGTACTAGCTACATGGGCTGCAGCAACACCACTAGGTCTACTAACTACCAGCAACACCACTAGCTCCACTAACTACCAGCAGTACTAGCTACATGGGCTGCAGCAACACCACTAGGTCTACTAACTACCAGCAACACCACTAGGTCCACTAACTACCAGCAGTACTAGCTACAGGGGCTACAGCAACACCACTAGGTCCACTAACTACCAGCAACACCACTAGGTCTACTAACTACCAGCAGTACTAGCTACAGGAGCTACAGCAACACCACTAGGTCTACTAACTACCAGCAGTACTAGCTACAGGAGCTACAGCAACACCACTAGGTCCACTAACTACCAGCAGTACTAGCTACAGGGGCTACAGCAACACCACTAGGTCCACTAACTACCAGCAGTACTAGCTACATGGGCTGTAGCAACACCACTAGGTCTACTAACTACCAGCAACATCACTAGGTCCACTAACTACCAGCAGTACTAGCTACAGGGGCTACAGCAACACCACTAGGTCCACTAACTACCAGCAACACCACTAGGTCTACTAACTACCAGCAGTACTAGCTACATGGGCTGCAGCAACACCACTAGGTCCGCTAACTACCAGCAGTATTAGCTACATGGGCTGCAGCAACACCACTAGGTCCACTAACTACCAGCAGTACTAGCTACATGGGCTGTAGCAACACCACTAGGTCTACTAACTACCAGCAACATCACTAGGTCCACTAACTACCAGCAGTACTAGCTACAGGGGCTACAGCAACACCACTAGGTCCACTAACTACCAGCAACACCACTAGGTCTACTAACTACCAGCAGTACTAGCTACATGGGCTGCAGCAACACCACTAGGTCCGCTAACTACCAGCAGTATTAGCTACATGGGCTGCAGCAACACCACTAGGTCCGCTAACTACCAGCAGTATTAGCTACATGGGCTGCAGCAACACCACTAGGTCTACTAACTACCAGCAGTATTAGCTACATGGGCTGCAGCAACACCACTAGGTCCACTAACTACCAGCAGTACTAGCTACAGGAGCTACAGCAACACCACTAAGTCTACTAACTACCAGCAGTACTAGCTACAGGGGCTACAGCAACACCACTAGGTCCACTAACTACCAGCAGTATTAGCTACATGGGCTGCAGCAACACCACTAGGTCCACTAACTACCAGCAACACCACTAGGTCTACTAACTACCAGCAGTACTAGCTACATGGGCTGCAGCAACACCACTAGGTCCGCTAACTACCAGCAGTACTAGCTACAGGAGCTACAGCAACACCACTAAGTCTACTAACTACCAGCAGTACTAGCTACAGGAGCTACAGCAACACCACTAAGTCTACTAACTACCAGCAGTACTAGCTACAGGAGCTACAGTAACACCACTAAGTCTACTAACTACCAGCAGTACTAGCTACAGGGGCTACAGCAACACCACTAGGTCTACTAACTACCAGCAACACCACTAGGTCCACTAACTACCAGCAGTACTAGCTACATGGGCTGCAGCAACACCACTAGGTCTACTAACTACCAGCAACACCACTAGGTCCACTAACTACCAGCAGTACTAGCTACATGGGCTGCAGCAACACCACTAGGTCTACTAACTACCAGCAACACCACTAGGTCTACTAACTACCAGCAGTACTAGCTACAGGGGCTACAGCAACACCACTAGGTCTACTAACTACCAGCAACACCACTAGGTCCACTAACTACCATCAACACCACTAGGTCCACTAACTACCAGCAACACCACTAGGTCTACTAACTACCAGCAGTAGGGATGGAAGAAGAGGGATGGAATGCCTCAAGCGATGTCTTAAGCACTGAGATGCAGTGCCTTAGACCGCTGCGCCACTCGGGAGTGCTGCAGAGACGGTTGTCCTTCTAGAAGGTTCTTCCATCTCTACAGAGGAGCTCTGTCAGAGTGACCATTGGGTACTTGGTCACCTCCCTGACCAAGGCCCTTCTTCCCCCGCTCAGTTTGGCCGGGCGGCCAGCTAGGAAGAGTCTGCTGGTTCCAAACTTCTTCCATTTAATAATGAGGCCACTGTGTTCTTGGGGACCTTCAATACTGCAGAAATGTTTTGGTATCCTTCCCCAGATCTCTGCCTCGACACAATCCTGTCTCGGAGCTCTACGGACAGTTCCTTCGACCTTACGGCTTGGTTTTTGGAAACAAGATGCACCAGAGCTCAATTTCGAGTCTCATAGCAAAGGGTATGAACACTTATGTAAATAAGGTATCTGTTTTTTGTTTTTAATACATTTGCAAAAATGTAATTAAAACAATGTTTTCGCTTTGTCATTATGGGGTATTGTGTTTAGATGGCTGAATATTTTTTATTTTATGTAATCCATTTTAGATTAAAGGCTGTAACGTAACAAAATGTGGAAAAAGTCAAGGGGTCTGAATACTTTCCAAAAGGCACTGTATTTAAATAGGTTTGCTGTTGCACTTTTAAACACATTAAAAGTCGTTAACCAGCAGGTAGCCTAGTGGTTAGTGTGTTGGGCCAGTAACCAGCAGGTAGCCTAGTGGTTAGAGTGTTGGGCCAGTAACCAGCAGGTAGCCTAGTGGTTAGTGTTGGGCCAGTAACCAGCAGGTAGCCTAGTGGTTAGAGCGTTGGACCAGTAACCAGCAGGTAGCCTAGTGGTTAGAGCGTTGGGCCAGTAACCAGCAGGTAGCCTAGTGGTTAGAGCGTTGGGCCAGTAACCAGCAGGTAGCCTAGTGGTTAGAGCATTGGGCCAGTAACCAGCAGGTAGCCTAGTGGTTAGAGCGCTGGGCCAGTAACCAGCAGGTAGCCTAGTGGTTAGAGCGTTGGGCCAGTAACCAGCAGGTAGCCTAGTGGTTAGAGCGTTGGGCCAGTAACCAGCAGGTAGCATAGTGGTTAGAGTGTTGGGCCAGTAACCAGCAGGTAGCCTAGTGGTTAGAGCGTTGGACCAGTAACCAGCAGGTAGCCTAGTGGTTAGAGCGTTGGGCCAGTAACCAGCAGGTAGCCTAGTGGTTAGAGCGTTGGGCCAGTAACCAGCAGGTAGCCTAGTGGTTAGAGCGTTGGGCCAGTAACCAGCAGGTAGCCTAGTGGTTAGAGCATTGGGCCAGTAACCAGCAGGTAGCCTAGTGGTTAGAGTGTTGGGCCAATAACCAGCAGGTAGCCTAGTGGTTAGAGCGTTGTGTCAGTAACCAGCAGGTAGCCACGTGGTTCGAGCGCTGGGCCAGTACCCGAAAGGTTGCTGAATCAAATCCCTGAGCTGGCAAGATAAAAATCTGTCGTTCTGCCCCTGAACAAGGCAGTTAACCCACTGTTCCCCGGTAGGCCGTCATTGTAAATAAGAATGTGTCATCATATTCCATCCTGCTCTCCCCCACTCCTCTCCTCCACAGTCCTCCTCACCCCTTCTCCCATCCCTCTCTCCCCACTCCTCTCCTCCACAGTCCTCCTCACCCCTTCTCCCATCCCTCTCTCCCCACTCCTCTCTTCCACAGTCCTCCTCACCCCTTCTTCCACCTCTCTCTCCCCACTCCTCTCCTCCACAGTCCTCCTCACCCCTTCTTCCATCCCGCTCTCCCCCACTCCTCTCCTCCACAGTCCTCCTCACCCATTCTTCCACCTGTCTCTCCCCACTCCTCTCCTCCAGTCCTCCTCCCCCTTCTTCCACCTCTCTCTCCCCCACTCCTCACAGTCATCCTCACCCCTTCTTCCACCTCTCTCTCCCCCACTCCTCACCCCTTCTTCCACCTCTCTCTCCCCTACAGAGGACCACATACACCCCTTCTTCCACCTCTCTCTCCCCCACTCCTCCTAGAGGACCACACCCTTCTTCCACCTCTCTCTCCCCCACTCCTCCTCACCCCTTCTTCCACCTCTGTCTCTCTCTCTCCACTCCATCAAATGGTGTTTTCCCTTCAAATCAATAAACATTACCAGACAGTGACAGATTATGGGATGGTGGAGGAGCAGATCTGTCTGCAGCTCAAATAGCTCCCTATTCCCACCTCTTCCGACCAGGGCCCATTGGGTTCTGGGGAAAGGTAGGGCACTATATAGGAGGTGGGGTGCCATCTGGTACGCGGCATGTCTGTCGGTTAAAGCTCAGACCGCCCTGTCTCTATCTCTGCTGGGTTAGCAGGTGACATGCACACGCACACACACACACACACACACACACACACACACACACACACACACACACACACACACACACACACACACACACACACACACACACACACACACACACACACACACACACACACACACACACACACACACACACAGTCCATAGTTAATATTGAGTAGTAAAACCATTCCATAGCCCACTGGATGACAACTGAACAGCCACACAGCTTACCTTGGCCACTCAGAAGAGCCCGTTTTCTCAAATGTATACATGCCATTTAGCAGACACTTTTAATCCGACTACCGGGAATTGAACCCAATATCCTGACGTTGCAAATACCATGCTCTACCACACTGAACTAGAGGACCACACTGAACTAGAGGACCACACTGAACTAGAGGACCACACTGAACCACAGGGGACCACACTGAACTAGAGGACCACACTGAACCACAGAGGACCACACTTCTTAAAGCCATTTAAAGAAGCTTCAGGGGAGAGAAAAGCCTCTGCCAGCTGTACAGTACCCCCACCCATCTATCTGTAAATTACTGTTCTCATTATGGTCACGTTCATGATTACTATTATGAACGTGACCTGGGAGAGAGGGTGAGAGAAAGGGGGGTATAGAGAGAGAGAGAGAGTGTGTGAATCAAGAGCCATTGCGAGACCAGAGCACTTCAGGTAATTAATATAGCGCAAGGGGGTAGATGAAGTGGGTGTGTGAGAGAGAGAAGTGGGGGGGCTCACCTGGTGATATGTTATTAGTGAACCTCTTAACCATACAACAATACTTCCAGGACACACACCGTATTCCTCCCCCAACACACACACACACACCGTATGCCTCCCCCAACACACACACACACCGTATTCCTCCCCCAACACACACCCCACACAACACACACACACACACACACACACACACACACACACACACACACACACACACACACACACACACACACACACACACACACACACACACACACACACACACACACGTATTCCTCCCCCAACACACACACACACCGTACTCCTCCCCCAACACACACACCCACCGTATCCTCCCCCAACACACACACACACCGTATTCCCCTCACCCCAACACACACACCGTATCCCTCCCCAACACACACACACACCGTATCCCCCCCACACACACACCGTATTCCTCCCCCAACACACACACACACCATATTCCTCCCCCAACACACACACACACACACCGTATTCCTCCCCCAACACACACACACCGTATTCCTCCCCCAACACACACACACACCGTATTCCTCGCCCCACACACACACACACACACACACACACACACACACACACACACACACACACACACACACACACACACACACACACACACACACACACACACACACACACACACACACACAGTATTCCTCCCCCAACACTGTCACTGTCACTATTAATTCATTACTGTCCCCTCCTAGCATTATTAAGTCATTACTGTCCCCTCCTATCACTATTAATTCATTACTGTCCCCTCCTATCATTATTAATTCATTACATTACTGTCCCCTCCTATCATTATTACTTCATTACATTACTGTCCCCTCCTATCATTATTAATTCATTACTGTCCCCTCCTATCATTATTCATTCATTACATTACTGTCCCCTCCTATCACTATTAATTCATTACTGTCCCCTCCTAGCATTATTAAGTCATTACTGTCCCCTCCTATCACTATTAATTCATTACTGTCCCCTCCTATCATTATTAATTCACTACATTACTGTCCCCTCCTATCATTATTAATTCATTACTGTCCCCTCCTATCATTATTCATTCATTACATTACTGTCCCCTCCTATCATTATTAATTACATTACTGTCCCCTCCTATCATTATTAATTCATTACATTACTGTCCCCTCCTATCATTATTAATTACATTACTGTCCCCTCCTATCATTATTAATTACATTACTGTCCCCTCCTATCATTATTAATTCATTACATTACTGTCCCCTCCTATCATTATTAATTCATTACATTACTGTCCCCTCCTATCATTATTAATTCACTACATTACTGTCCCCTCCTATCATTATTAATTCATTACATTACTGTCCCCTCCTATCATTATTAATTCACTACATTACTGTCCCCTCCTATCATTATTAATTCATTACATTACTGTCCCCTCCTATCACTATTAATTCATTACTGTCCCCTCCTAGCATTATTAAGTCATTACTGTCCCCTCCTATCACTATTAATTCATTACTGTCCCCTCCTATCATTATTAATTCACTACATTACTGTCCCCTCCTATCATTATTCATTCATTACATAACTGTCCCCTCCTATCATTATTAATTCATTACATTACTGTCCCCTCCTATCATTATTAATTACATTACTGTCCCCTCCTATCATTATTACTTCATTACATTACTGTCCCCTCCTATCATTATTCATTCATTACATTACTGTCCCCTCCTATCACTATTAAGTCATTACTGTCCCCTCCTATCACTATTAATTCATTACTGTCCCCTCCTATCATTATTAATTCATTACATTACTGTCCCCTCCTATCATTATTAATTCATTACATTACTGTCCCCTCCTATCATTATTAATTCATTACATTACTGTCCCCTCCTATCATTATTAATTCACTACATTACTGTCCCCTCCTATCATTATTCATTCATTACATAACTGTCCCCTCCTATCATTATTAATTCATAACTGTCCCCTCCTATCATTATTAATTCATTACTGTACTGTCCCCTCCTATCATTATTAATTACATTACTGTCCCCTCCTATCATTATTACTTCATTACATTACTGTCCCCTCCTATCATTATTCATTCATTACATTACTGTCCCCTCCTATCATTATTAATTACATTACTGTCCCCTCCTATCATTATTAATTCATTACTGTCCCCTCCTATCATTATTCATTCATTACATAACTGTCCCCTCCTATCATTATTCATTCATTACATAACTGTCCCCTCCTATCATTATTAATTCATTACATTACTGTCCCCTCCTATCATTATTAATTACATTACTGTCCCCTCCTATCATTATTACTTCATTACATTACTGTCCCCTCCTATCATTATTCATTCATTACATTACTGTCCCCTCCTATCATTATTAATTCATTACTGTCCCCTCCTATCATTATTACTTCATTACATTACTGTCCCCTCCTATCATTATTAATTCATTACTGTCCCCTCCTATCACTATTAATTCATTACTGTCCCCTCCTATCATTATTAATTCATTACATTATTGTCCCCACCTATCATTATTAATTCATTACTGTCCCCTCCTATCATTATTAACTCATTACATTACTGTCCCCTCCTATCATTATTAATTCACTACATTACTGTCCCCTCCTATCATTATTAATTCACTACATTACTGTCCCCTCCTATCATTATTAACTCATTACATTACTGTCCCCTCCTATCATTATTAATTCACTACATTACTGTCCCCTCCTATCATTATTAATTCATTACATTACTGTCCCCTCCTATCATTATTAATTCACTACATTACTGTCCCCTCCTATCATTATTAATTCACTACATTACTGTCCCCTCCTATCATTATTAATTCACTACATTACTGTCCCCTCCTATCACTATTAATTCATTACTGTCCCCTCCTATCATTATTAATTCACTACATTACTGTCCCCTCCTATCACTATTAATTCATTACTGTCCCCTCCTATCATTATTAACTCATTACATTACTGTCCCCTCCTATCATTATTAATTCACTACATTACTGTCCCCTCCTATCATTATTAATTCACTACATTACTGTCTCCTATCATTATTCATTCATTACTGTCCCCTCCTATCATTATTCATTCATTACTGTCCCCTCCTATCATTATTAATTCCTTACTGTCCCCTCCTATCATTATTAATTCACTACATTACTGTCTCCTATCATTATTAATTCACTACTGTCCCCTCCTATCATTATTAATTCATTACTGTCCCCTCCTATCATTATTAATTCACTACATTACTGTCTCCTATCATTATTAATTCACTACATTACTGTCCCCTCCTATCATTATTAATTCATTACATTACTGTCCCCTCCTATCATTATTAATTAATTACTGTCCCCTCCTATCATTATTAATTCATTACTGTCCCCTCCTAGCATTATTAATTCTTACATTACTGTCCCCTCCTATCATTATTAATTCATTACTGTCCCCTCCTATCATTATTAATTCATTACTGTCCCCTCCTATCATTATTAATTCATTACATTACTGTCCCCTCCTATCATTATTAATTCATTACTGTCCCCTCCTATCATTATTAATTCACTACATTACTGTCCCCTCCTATCATTATTAATTCACTACATTACTGTCCCCTCCTATCATTATTAATTCATTACATTACTGTCCCCTCCTATCATTATTAATTCATTACATTACTGTCCCCTCCTAGTCCCCTCCTATCATTATTAATTCATTACATTACTGTCCCCTCCTATCATTATTAATTCATTACATTACTGTCCCCTCCTATCATTATTAATTACATTACTGTCCCCTCCTAGCATTATTAATTCATTACTGTCCCCTCCTATCATTATTAATTCATTACTGTCCCCTCCTATCATTATTAATTCACTACATTACTGTCCCCTCCTATCATTATTAATTCATTACATTACTGTCCCCTCCTAGTATTATTACTTAATTACTGTCCCCTCCTATCACTATTAATTCATTACTGTCCCCTCCTAGCATTATTACTTAATTACTGTCCCCTCCTATCATTATTAATTCATTACTGTCCCCTCCTATCATTATTAATTCATTACTGTCCCCTCCTATCATTATTAATTCATTACATTACTGTCCCCTCCTATCATTATTAATTCATTACTGTCCCCTCCTATCATTATTAATTCACTACATTACTGTCCCCTCCTATCATTATTAATTCACTACATTACTGTCCCCTCCTATCATTATTAATTCATTACATTACTGTCCCCTCCTATCATTATTAATTCATTACATTACTGTCCCCTCCTAGCATTATTAATTCATTACTGTCCCCTCCTATCATTATTAATTCATTACATTACTGTCCCCTCCTAGCATTATTAATTCATTACATTACTGTCCCCTCCTATCATTATTAATTCATTACTGTCCCCTCCTATCATTATTCATTCATTACATTACTGTCCCCTCCTATCATTATTAATTCACTACATTACTGTCCCCTCCTATCATTATTAATTCATTACTGTCCCCTCCTATCATTATTAATTCATTACTGTCCCCTCCTAGCATTATTAATGAATTACTGTCCCCTCCTATCATTATTAATTAATTACATTACTGTCCCCTCCTATCATTATTAATTCATTACATTACTGTCCCCTCCTATCATTGTTAATTAACCACATCCAACAGCAGAACTGTGCTGCAAAGTGCACTACTTTTGACCAAGACCCACAGGGAATCCCATTGGGCTCCGGCCAAAAGTAGTGCACTATTTAGGGAACAGGGTGCCAATTGGGACTGTGGAACAGAACAGGCGTGGTAATATGACACCCCTTAAATTAGTTCTAACATCCTGACACCCCGTGGGGGGGAGGGTCAAAGAGAGGGGCTAATGAAGGGGGCGGGGGCCATTATGCTAATCTTTCCCAGCCTGTCTGTGAACAGAGCAGGGGGCAGCTCCACTGAGCTTTAGCTGTTCTCTCTGTGCTCTCTCAGGAAGCCTATCCACCCTCCCCCTCTGTCTCTCTCTGTTTCAATTCAGTGTTTCTCTCACTCGCTCTCTTTTCCTAACGTTCTCTCTCTCTGTACATCCACATCTCCTCCTTTTATTGGTATAAATATCCCTTGAATATCCATCAAGAAATTGTTCAGTTCAAAATGGAGAGCACAGTATTTGGGCCTGTGTTAGATGGTCAAAATGTAGAGGGCCTGTGTTAGACGTTCTAAATGGGGAGGGCCTGTGTTAGACGTTCTAAATGGAGAGGGCCTGTGTTAGATGGTCAAAATGGAGAGGGCCTGTGTTAGACATTCTAAATGGAGAGGGCCTGTGTTAGACTTCTAAATGGGGAGGGCCTGTGTTAGACGTTCTAAATGGAGAGGGCCTGTGTTAGACATTCTAAATGGGGAGGCCCTGTGTTAGACATTCTAAATGGGGAGGGCCTGTGTTAGACGTTCTAAATGGAGAGGGCCTGTGTTAGACATTCTAAATGGGGAGGCCCTGTGTTAGACATTCTAAATGGGGAGGGCCTGTGTTAGACATTTTAAATGGGGAGGGCCTGTGTTAGACGTTTTAAATGTAGAGGGCCTGTGTTAGACATTCTAAATGGGGAGGGCCTGTGTTAGACATTCTAAATGGGGAGGGCCTGTGTTAGACATTCTAAATGTAGAGGGCCTGTGTTAGACATTCTAAATGGGGAGGGCCTGTGTTAGACGTTCTAAATGGGGAGGGCCTGTGTTAGACGTTCTAAATGGGGAGGGCCTGTGTTAGATGAAAAGCTACACGTTGAATTGATGGATGTGTATTAACACAAGCTGCCCAATTAGTGTTCTCAACAGGTGGTGGCGCGGGAGACAACCCTGTTTATGTGAGTTAAATCAACTCCATGTGTTAGTTAATAGATACTGCTCCTCTGCCAAGCCCTCTAAACGTTTCACACCTTAGTGGAAGTGTAAACACACTCAAGGCTAAACACACAAGCTGACTGTACTATCTTAAAGGGACAGTTCGAGATTTAGGAAATTAAGGCCTTTTTTTCTATTTACCAAATTAACTCGTGCATTTTTTATGTCTCTGCGTGCAGTTTGAAGGAAGTTGAGGTCGTTTTTGGAGTGATTGCTACCTAGCGTTAGCACAATGACTGGATGTTTATGGGATCCACTAGCATGAGTTCATCTGACTCTGGGTAAGCAGAAAATAGGGCTTAATTGACAAAACCTCTAATTATTCCTTTAACCCCAGTACATAGGTTGAGGGTATATACAAATAAAGTAGCTTTTTGTATAAAAAATTATCTATAAATGAAATGAACATGACATTATACCAGCCCCAAATGTGACAATGACGCCACCCAACCTTACACATCAACTCAATACACATGTCAAAAACAGTCAACAGTCCTTCTAAATGACTATTTGAATGAGAATGTATTGCTGAAGCCAGCTGTTGGAATCAGTAGCCTAGAGGGGTCATAGGTCCATTACAATGGGGAAATAGTCTAGAGGGGTCATAGGTCCATTACAATGGGGAAATAGTCTAGAGGGGAAATAGTCTAGAGGGGAAATAGTCTAGAGTGATCATAGGTCCATTACAATGGGGAAATAGTCTAGAGGGGTCATAGGTCCATTACAATGGGGAAATAGTCTAGAGGGGTCATAGGTCCATTACAATGGGGAAATAGTCTAGAGGGGTCATAGGTCCATTACAATGGGGAAATAGTCTAGAGGGGTCATAGGTCCATTACAATGGGGAAATAGTCTAGAGGGGTCATAGGTCCATTACAATGGGGAAATAGTCTAGAGGGGTCATAGGTCCATTACAATGGGGAAATAGTCTAGAGTGGTCATAGGTCCATTACAATGGGGAAATAGTCTAGAGGGGTCATAGGTCCATTACAATGGGGAAATAGTCTAGAGGGGTCATAGGTCCATTACAATGGGGAAATAGTCTAGAGTGGTCATAGGTCCATTACAATGGGGAAATAGTCTAGAGTGGTCATAGGTCCATTACAATGGGGAAATAGTCTAGAGTGGTCATAGGTCCATTACAATGGGGAAATAGTCTAGAGTGGTCATAGGTCCATTACAATGGGGAAATAGCCTAGAGTGGTCATAGGTCCACTACAATGGGGATATAGTCTAGAGTGGTCATAGGTCCATTACAATGGGGAAATAGTCTAGTGGGGTCATAGGTCCATTACAATGGGGAAATAGTCTAGAGTGGTCATAGGTCCATTACAATGGGGAAATAGTCTAGAGTGGTCATAGGTCCACTACAATGGGGAAATAGTCTAGAGTGGTCATAGGTCCACTACAATGGGGATATAGTCTAGAGTGGTCATAGGTCCATTACAATGGGGAAATAGTCTAGAGTGGTCATAGGTCCATTACAATGGGGAAATAGTCTAGAGGGGTCATAGGTCCACTACAATGGGGAAATAGTCTAGAGGGGTCATAGGTCCACTACAATGGGGAAATAGCCTAGAGGGGTCATAGGTCCATTACAATGGGGAAATGGGCTGGTGACAACAGCAGAGCTGTGTTCCAAAAGGAATCCTATTCTATATATATAGTGCAGTACTTTTGACCAGAGCCATGTGGGGTCCTGGTCAATCTGGTGAAAAGTAGTGCACTACATAGGGAATCGGGTGCAGTTTGGGATTCCCCATAGCATAGCAGCAGGGCCTGTTAGTAAGAGAATAGGGTCATTACCCAGACCAACCCCTGGTCATTACACCATCACTGTTAAAACAACTGAAGCCGTTAGCATGAGAAAAGGACAGTTAACTGAGTAGCGTAGCTCAAATACAATTATGTCTTCAGGCCCGCAATTTGGTAACGAAACAGTCATCAATTATGCAAACCCAAATTGTTAAAGACAGAGAACACTATGTACAGCAGTGGCTCTAGATTCTAGATCCAAACTGTTATTTAAAGACAGAGAACACTATGTACAGCAGTGGCTCTAGATTCTATATCCAAACTGTTAAAGACAGAGAACACTATGTACAGCAGTGGCTCTAGATTCTAGATCCAAACTGTTAAAGACAGAGAACACTATGTACAGCAGTGGCTCTAGATTCTAGATCCAAACTGTTAAAGACAGAGAACACTATGTACAGCAGTGGCTCTAGATTCTAGATCCAAACTGTTAAAGACAGAGAACACTATGTACAGCAGTGGCTCTAGATTCTAGATCCAAACTGCTAAAGACAGAGAACACTATGTACAGCAGTGGCTCTAGATTCTAGATCCAAACTGTTAAAGACAGAGAACACTATGTACAGCAGTGGCTCTAGATTCTAGATCCAAACTGTTAAAGACAGAGAACACTATGTACAGCAGTGGCTCTAGATTCTAGATCCAAACTGTGAGTTAAAGACAGAGAACACTATGTACAGCAGTGGCTCTAGATTCTAGATCCAAACTGTTAAAGACAGAGAACACTATGTACAGCAGTGGCTCTAGATTCTAGATCCAAACTGTTAAAGACAGAGAACACTATGTACAGCAGTGGCTCTAGATTCTAGATCCAAACTGTTAAAGACAGAGAACACTATGTACAGCAGTGGCTCTAGATTCTAGATCCAAACTGTTAAAGACAGAGAACACTATGTACAGCAGTGGCTCTAGATTCTAGATCCAAACTGTTAAAGACAGAGAACACTATGTACAGCAGTGGATCTAGATTCTAGATCCAAACTGTTAAAGACAGAGAACACTATGTACAGCAGTGGCTCTAGATTCTAGATCCAAACTGTTAAAGACAGAGAATACTATGTAAAACAGTGGCTCTAGATTCTAGATCCAAACTGTTATTCAAAGACAGAGAACACTATGTACAGCAGTGGCTCTAGATTCTAGATCCAAACTGTTAAAGACAGAGAACACTATGTCATAGGTACAGCAGTGGATCTAGATTCTAGATCCAAACTGTTAAAGACAGAGAACACTATGTACAGCAGTGGCTCTAGATTCTAGATCCAAACTGTTAAAGACAGAGAATACTATGTACAGCAGTGGCTCTAGATTCTAGATCCAAACTGTTATTCAAAGATAGAGAACACTATGTACAGCAGTGGCTCTAGATTCTAGATCCAAACTGTTAAAGACAGAGAACACTATGTACAGCAGTGGCTCTAGATTCTAGATCCAAACTGTTATTTAAAGACAGAGAACACTATGTACAGCAGTGGCTCTAGATTCTAGATCCAAACTGTTAGTTAAAGAGAGAGAACACTATGTACAGCAGTGGCTCTAGATTCTAGATCCAAACTGTTAGTTAAAGAGAGAGAACACGATGTAAAGCAGTGGCTCTAGATTCTAGATCCAAACTGTGAGTTAAAGACAGAGAACACTATGTACAGCAGTGTCTCTAGATTCTAGATTCAAACTGTGAGTTAAAGACAGAGAACACTATGTACAGCAGTGGCTCTAGATTCTAGATCCAAACTGTTAAAGACAGAGAACACTATGTACAGCAGTGGATCTAGATTCTAGATCCAAACTGTTAAAGACAGAGAACACTATGTACAGCAGTGGCTCTAGATTCTAGATCCAAACTGTTAAAGACAGAGAACACTATGTACAGCAGTGGATCTAGATTCTAGATCCAAACTGTTAAAGACAGAGAACACTATGTACAGCAGTGGATCTAGATTCTAGATCCAAACTGTTAAAGACAGAGAACACTATGTACAGCAGTGGCTCTAGATTCTAGATCCAAACTGTGAGTTAAAGACAGAGAACACTATGTACAGCAGTGGCTCTAGATTCTAGATCCAAACTGTTAAAGACAGAGAACACTATGTACAGCAGTGGCTCTAGATTCTAGATCCAAACTGTTAAAGACAGAGAACACTATGTACAGCAGTGGCTCTAGATTCTAGATCCAAACTGTTAAAGACAGAGAACACTATGTACAGCAGTGGCTCTAGATTCTAGATCCAAACTGTTAAAGACAGAGAACACTATGTACAGCAGTGGCTCTAGATTCTAGATCCAAACTGTTAAAGACAGAGAACACTATGTACAGCAGTGGCTCTAGATTCTAGATCCAAACTGTTAAAGACAGAGAACACTATGTACAGCAGTGGCTCTAGATTCTAGATCCAAACTGTTAAAGACAGAGAACACTATGTACAGCAGTGGCTCTAGATTCTAGATCCAAACTGAGTTAAAGACAGAGAACACTATGTACAGCAGTGGCTCTAGATTCTAGATCCAAACTGTTAAAGACAGAGAACACTATGTACAGCAGTGGCTCTAGATTCTAGATCCAAACTGTTAAAGACAGAGAACACTATGTACAGCAGTGGCTCTAGATTCTAGATCCAAACTGTTAAAGACAGAGAACACTATGTACAGCAGTGGCTCTAGATTCTAGATCCAAACTGTTAAAGACAGAGAACACTATGTACAGCAGTGGCTCTAGATTCTAGATCCAAATTGTTAAAGACAGAGAACACTATGTACAGCAGTGGCTCTAGATTCTAGATCCAAACTGTTAAAGACAGAGAATACTATGTAAAAGCAGTGGCTCTAGATTCTAGATCCAAACTGTTATTCCAAACTGTTAAAGACAGAGAACACTATGTACAGCAGTGGCTCTAGATTCTAGATCCAAACTGTTAAAGACAGAGAACACTATGTACAGCAGTGGCTCTAGATTCTAGATCCAAACTGTTAAAGACAGAGAACACTATGTACAGCAGTGGATCTAGATTCTAGATCCAAACTGTTAAAGACAGAGAACACTATGTACAGCAGTGGCTCTAGATTCTAGATCCAAACTGTTAAAGACAGAGAGAACACTATGTACAGCAGTGGCTCTAGATTCTAGATCCAAACTGTTAGTTCAAAGACTGTTAGAGAACACTATGTACAGCAGTGGCTCTAGATTCTAGATCCAAACTGTTAAAGACAGAGAACACTATGTACAGCAGTGGCTCTAGATTCTAGATCCAAACTGTTATTTAAAGACAGAGAACACTATGTACAGCAGTGGCTCTAGATTCTAGATCCAAACTGTTAGTTAAAGAGAGAGAACACTATGTACAGCAGTGGCTCTAGATTCTAGATCCAAACTGTTAGTTAAAGACAGAGAACACTATGTACAGCAGTGGCTCTAGATTCTAGATCCAAACTGTGAGTTAAAGACAGAGAACACTATGTACAGCAGTGGCTCTAGATTCTAGATCCAAACTGTGAGTTAAAGACAGAGAACACTATGTACAGCAGTGGCTCTAGATTCTAGATCCAAACTGTTAAAGACAGAGAACACTATGTACAGCAGTGGATCTAGATTCTAGATCCAAACTGTTAAAGACAGAGAACACTATGTACAGCAGTGGCTCTAGATTCTAGATCCAAACTGTTGAAGACAGAGAATACTATGTACAGCAGTGGCTCTAGATTCTAGATCCAAACTGTTATTCAAAGACAGAGAACACTATGTACAGCAGTGGCTCTAGATTCTAGATCCAAACTGTTAAAGACAGAGAACACTATGTACAGCAGTGGATCTAGATTCTAGATCCAAACTGTGAGTTAAAGACAGAGAACACTATGTACAGCAGTGGCTCTAGATTCTAGATCCAAACTGTTAAAGACAGAGAACACTATGTACAGCAGTGGCTCTAGATTCTAGATCCAAACTGTTAAAGACAGAGAATACTATGTACAGCAGTGGCTCTAGATTCTAGATCCAAACTGTTATTCAAAGACAGAGAACACTATGTACAGCAGTGGCTCTAGATTCTAGATCCAAACTGTTAAAGACAGCGAACACTATGTACAGCAGTGGCTCTAGATTCTAGATCCAAACTGTTAAAGACAGAGAACACTATGTACAGCAGTGGCTCTAGATTCTAGATCCAAACTGTTAAAGACAGAGAACACTATGTACAGCAGTGGCTCTAGATTCTAGATCCAAACTGTTAAAGACAGAGAACACTATGTACAGCAGTGCTCTAGATTCTAGATCCAAACTGTTAAAGACAGAGAACACTATGTACAGCAGTGGCTCTAGATTCTAGATCCAAACTGTTAAAGACAGAGAACACTATGTACAGCAGTGGCTCTAGATTCTAGATCCAAACTGTTAAAGACAGAGAACACTATGTACAGCAGTGGCTCTAGATTCTAGATCCAAACTGTTAAAGACAGAGAACACTATGTACAGCAGTGGCTCTAGATTCTAGATCCAAACTGTTAAAGACAGAGAACACTATGTACAGCAGTGGCTCTAGATTCTAGATCCAAACTGTGAGTTAAAGACAGAGAACACTATGTACAGCAGTGGCTCTAGATTCTAGATCCAAACTGTTAAAGACAGAGAACACTATGTACAGCAGTGGCTCTAGATTCTAGATCCAAACTGTTAAAGACAGAGAACACTATGTACAGCAGTGGCTCTAGATTCTAGATCAACGACGTGTTCTTTTTGATTTCTCTACCAATGCGGATAAAGACGTTTAACATTGACAATATAAGAGTGGATAATAAAACTGATTTAAAAGGCATTGAAATGATTTCTAGCCAAACAAGCTGCTACATTTAAATCAAAGGGACATTTAGTAAGAAGAAGAACTAAGGCCTAAAATAATATAACTGTAAAATAAATAGAATGGAACTTTTGTGTTTTAGTGGCTTTTAGCAGCTGTGTGTGTCGATCTGCTCTGCTCAGTGTGTGTGTGTGTGTGTGTGTGTGTGTGTGTGTGTGTGTGTGTGTGTGTGTGTGTGTGTGTGTGTGTGTGTGTAATCCGGCCTGCTCTACTCTGCTATGTGTCTGTTGTTGGCCGTTGGGCCGGGGTCGCAGTGGCGGGGGAGATGAAAGCGTTGTTGGGGACGACGGCAGGACAGTTCAATAAAGAAGAGATTATCATAAGCAGTCATTGTCCCCCAGCCTCTCAGAATAACATGTGTGTGTGTGTGTGTGTGTGTGTGTGTGTGTGTGTGTGTGTGTGTGTGTGTGTGTGTGTGTGTGAGAGAGTGAGTGTGTATGAGTGAGTGTGTATGCTCATGTGTGTGTGTGTGTGTGTGTGTGAGAGAGTGAGTGTGTATGTCGTGAGTGTGTGTCAATGAGTGAGTGTAGTGTGTGCGTGAGTGAGTGTGTATGCTCATGTGTGTGTGTTAGTGAGTGTGTATGCTCATGTGTGTGTGTTAGTGAGTGTGTATGCTCATGTGTGTGTGTGTGTGAGAGAGAGAGTGAGTGTGTATGCTCATGTGTGTGTGTTAGTGAGAGAGAGAGTGAGTGTGTATGCTCATGTGTGTGTGATAGTCAGTGTGTATGCTCATGTGTGTGTGTGTGTGTGAGTGAGTGTGTATGCTCATGTGTGTGTGAGAGTGAGTGTGTATGCTCATGTGTGTGTGAGAGTGAGTGTGTATGAGTGAGTGTGTATGAGTGAGTGTGTATGAGTGAGTGTGTATGCTCATGTGTGTGTGTGTGTGTGTGAGTGAGTGTGTATGCTGTGTGTGTGTGTGTGTGTGTGTAAAGTGTGTGTGTGTGTGTGTGTGTGTGTGTGTGTGTGTGTGTGTGTGTGTGTGTGTGTGTGTGTGTGTGTGTGTGTGTGTGTGTGTGTGTGTGTGTGCTCATGTGTATGTGTGAGTCTGTGTGTGAGTATTGTACTACAGACATCAGACTAAAGCTGATCGGCCATATCAGTAGCAGGCCCAGAAACAGCCTCAGCCTGCCCTGCTCTGTCTGCCCTGCCCTCTCTGCTCTGTCTGCCCTCTCTGCTCTGTCTTCCCTTCCCAGTCTGCTCTGTCTGCCCTGCTCTGCTCTGTCTGCCCTCTCTGCTCTGTCTGCCCTCTCTGCTCTGTCTGCCCTCTCTGCTCTGTCTGCCCTCTCTGCTCTGTCTGCCCTCTCTGCTCTGTCTTCTCTTCCCAGTCTGATCTGTCTGCCCTGCTCTGCTCTGTCTGCCCTGCCCTCTCTGCTCTGTCTGCCCTCTCTGCTCTGTCTGCCCTCTCTGCTCTGTCTGCCCTGCCCTCTCTGCTCTGTCTGCCCTGCCCTCTCTGCTCTGTCTGCCCTCTCTGCTCTGTCTGCCCTCTCTGCTCTGTCTGCCCTCTCTGCTCTGTCTGCCCTGTCTTCCCTTCCCTTGTCTGCTCTGCTCCATTTGCCCTGCCCTCTCTGCCCTCTCTGCCCTCTCTGCTCTGTCTGCCCTCTCTGCTCTGTCTGCCCTCTCTGCTCTGTCTTCCCTCTCTGCTCTGTCTGCCCTGCCCTCTCTGCTCTGTCTGCCCTCTCTTCTCTGTCTGCCCTCTCTGCTCTGTCTGCCCTGTCTTCCCTTCCCTGTCTGCTCTGTCTGCCCTGCTCCATTTGCCCTGCCCTCTCTGCTCTGTCTGCCCTGCCCTGTCTGCCCTGTCTTCTCTGTCTTCCCTGTCTGCTCTGTCTTCCCTGTCTGCTCTGTCTTCCCTGTCTGCTCTGTCTGCCAGCAGCTAACTTCAGCTCAGAGTGAACTACATTATAAATACAAAAGTATGTGAACACGCCTTCAAATTAGTGCATTCAGCTATTTCAGTCACACCCGTTGCTGACAGGTGTATAAAATCGAGCACACTGCCATGCAATCTGCATAGACAAACACTGCCAGAAGAATGGCCTTACTGAAGAGCTCACTAACTTTCAACGTGGCACCGTCATAGGATGCCACATTTACAACAAGTCAGTTTGTCAAATTTCTGCCCTGCTAGAGCTGCCCTGGTTAACATTATATTTTGTTGGTAGGTCACACAAGCTCACAGAACGGGACATCGCGTTGAGAGTAACAATCGCCTGTCCTCGGTTGCAACACTCACTATCGATTTCCAAACTGCCTCTGGAAGCAACATTAGCAAGTCAGAACTGTTCATCGGAAGCTTCATGAAATGTGTTTCCACGGCCTGAACAGCCGCACACAAGCCTAAGATCACCATGTGCAAAGCCAAACGACAACTGGAGTGGTGTAAAGCTCGTCGCCATTGGACTCTGGAGCAGCAGAATCCTATTCTCTAGAGTGATGAATCACGCTTCACCATCTGGCAGTCCGACGGACTAATCTGGGTTTGGCGGATGCCAGGAGAACGCCACCTGCCCGACTGCATAGTGCCAACTGTAAAGTTTGGAGGAATAATGGTCTGGGGCTGTTTTTCATGGTTCGGGCCCCTTAGTTCCAGTGAAGGGAAATCTTAACACTACACCATACAATGCCATTCTATATGATTCTGTGCTTCCAACTTTGTGGCAACAGTTCGGGAAAGGCCCTTTCCTGTTTCAGCATGACAATGTCCCCGCGCACAAAGTGAGGTCCATCCAAAAATGGTTTGTCGAGATAGGTGTGGAAGACCTTGACTGGTCTGCACAGAACCCCGACCTCACTAATGCTCTTATGGCTGAATGGAAGCAAGTCCCTGCAGCAATGTTCCAACATCTAGTGGAAAGCCTTCCCAGAAGACTGGAGGCTGTTATAGCAGCAAAGTGGGGACCAACTCCATATTAATGCCCATGATTTTGGAATGAGATGTTGGATGGGCAGGTGTCCACATACTTTTGGCCATGTAGTGTATTTCTAGGAAAGCGAGAATAAAAACAGAGGGGGAGGGAGAGAATATAGAGGGGGCTGGAAAAGAAAGCAAGAAAGTAAGAAGGGGAAAGGAGAGGAGGGTTCTCAGTAATCATTTCCGTGCCCGTTTAGAAAAGTCTAAATTCCACGTAGTCTCAGAACAGCAGTGGTTAGTTACCCCCTCTACCCCCTTACCCCTTCCCACCCCCTTCTATTCCCCCTGCCTCCCCCTCTCTCTCCCGGGGACTCCATCCACCCAGCTGGTTTTATCTGAAGATTGTCAGACAATGCCTAGAGGATCCCATCCCCCTAATCTTCCTAAAAACCCCCCTTTCATCCCAACTGGTAAAGAATGATAGAAAAGGGCTGCTGACACTGAGCTTTGAAACACTGCACATCTGGGAGGGGGGGGGAGGGGGAGAGAGAGAGAGAGAGAGAGAGAGAGAGAGAGAGAGAGAGAGAGAGAGAGAGAGAGAGAGAGAGAGAGAGAGAGAGAGATTGTGTTTGTGCGTTTAGGGAGGGGGAGGGTTAGGGGTAGAGGGTATTGGGGTGTTGGTGTAGTTAACTAATTAAATAGTTTTGCTGCTCAAACATTCAAATGGCCAAAGAGGAGATTAAGGGGGGGTGGGAGTTTTTACATTTTTAATCTGTGTTCTGACCCAACAAACCACCCCCCCCCAATCCCCGCAGTCACACACACACACACACACACACACACACACACACACACACACACACACACACACACACACACACACACACACACACACACACACACACACACACACACACACACACACACACACACACACACACACACTACCAGATTAGTTTGTTTCACCCCTCAAAGGGTTAAAAGGCAATAGGTTTAGGCACATTCCAGAGATTTCTCTCTCCCAAATACAACTGATTTTAAAATTGACTATAAGCACTTAAAGTCAGTGAGTAGTGAACTGCTGTAAATATCTTTAACAATTTACAAATAACCTGGAAGCAACAGCCAAGAGAGCGTATTTTCCAACTAGCCTCATCTCTATTGGCCTGTGAGTTAATGGATTAAACACAATAACCTGGAAGCAACAGCCAAGAGAGCGTATTTTCCAACTAGCCTCATCTCTATTGGCCTGTGAGTTAATGGATTAAACACCATTGAATTGATTTAATTGATTCATCCTTTTGATGTAGAGTCTCCTTGTTTTTTAAAAGGCATTTTAAATCCTATGTAATTCTACTATTATTATTAAAAAGGTCACTGATAAAAACGTACAAATTCCTCCAAACTCTCCAAAACTTCCCAGACATACCAGAGAAGCAGACAGACAAGACAACGACTCGTCCATAGCCGTTACCAAGACAACGACTCGGTCATAGCCGTTACCAAGACAACGACTCGTCCATAGCCGTTACCAAGACAACGACTCGGTCATAGCCGTTAACAAGACAACGACTCAGTCATAGCCGTTAACAAGACAACGACTCGTTCATAGCCATTACCAGGACAAAGACTCGTCCATAGCCGTTAACAAGACAACGACTCGGTCATAGCCGTTACAAGACAACAACTCGTTCATAGCCATTACAAGACAACGACTCGGCCATAGTCGTTACCAAGACAACGACTCGGCCATAGCCGTTACAAGACAACGACACAGTCATAGCTGTTACAAGACAACGACTCGTCCATAGCTGTCACCAAGACAACGACTCAGTCATAGCTGTTACAAGACAACGACTCGTTCATAGCCATTACCAGGACAAAGACTCGTCCATAGCCGTTAACAAGACAACGACTCGGTCATAGCCGTTACAAGACAACGACTCGTCCATAGCCGTTACAAGACAACGACTCGGCCATAGTCGTTACCAAGACAACGACTCGGCCATAGCCGTTACAAGACAACGACTCAGTCATAGCTGTTACAAGACAACGACTCGTCCATAGCTGTCACCAAGACAACGACTCAGTCATAGCTGTTACAAGACAACGACTCGTCCATAGCTGTCACCAAGACAACGACTCAGTCATAGCCGTTACAAGACAACGACTCAGTCATAGCCGTTACAAGACAACGACTCGTCCATAGCTGTCACCAAGACAACGACTCAGTCAACGACTTACCTAACCAACATTCATGTACACAAAAAAAACAACGAGAGAGAGAGAGAGAGAGAGAGAGAGAGAGAGAGAGAGAGAGAGAGAGAGAGAAAAGGCTTTGACAACACAACAACAAAACGAGGGAATGCTGATTACAGTAGACACAACAACCCCTCCCTCCCTCCCTCCCTCCCTCCCTCCCTCCCTCCCTCCCTCCCTCCCTCCCTCCCTCCCTCCCTCCCTCCCTCCCTCCCTCCCAGAGTATTATAGTAGGAACACTTTTTCTTCTCTTGGTGCTGCCAGATTATACTGGGTATCCCATTAAAGTTGGTGAAATGCCATTCTTGTGTCTTTAAGCCCTGGCATACGGGGTGAAGACGAGTCTTGCCTGCAGCTTACAAGGCTCCAGCACGGTGTCATCTGGACATAGTTACATTCATTAATGCTAAGCTTCTTTAGCAGCCATACGTTTCTGAAAGAACTGGAGGTCTGATAATATACCCGAAGACGCTGACACTGGCTGTGTGTGCGTGAAGAGAGAGAGAGAGTCTGTCTGTCTGTCTGTCTGTCTGTCTGTCTGTCTGTCTGTCTGTCTGTCTGTCTGTCTGTCTGTCTGTCTGTCTGTCTGTCTGTCTGTCTGTCTGTGTGTGTGTGAAGATAGAGAGAGTCTGTCTGTGTGTGTGTTGGTGTGTAACTCAGAGAGTAATGCATCACTCTCACACCACTCATGTCGCTTCAAAATCAGCGTAACTCGAGCCTGCTGACTACACTACTACACTAGAGGCTGCTGACTACACTACTACACTAGAGGCTGTTGACTACACTAGAGGCTGATGACTACACTACTCCACTAGAGGCTGATGACTACACTACTACACTAGAGGCTGTTGACTACACTACTACACTAGAGGCTGTTGACTACACTAGAGGCTGATGACTACACTACTACACTAGAGGCTGTTGACTACACTACTACACTAGAGGCTGTTGACTACACTACTCCACTAGAGGCTGTTGACTACACTACTACACTAGAGGCTGTTGACTACACTACTCCACTAGAGGCTGTTGACTACACTACTCCACTAGAGGCTGTTGACTACACTACTCCACTAGAGGCTGTTGACTACACTACTCCACTAGAGGCTGATGACTACACTAGAGGCTGTTGACTACACTAGAGGCTGATGACTACACTACTACACTAGAGGCTGTTGACTACACTACTCCACTAGAGGCTGTTGACTACACTACTCCACTAGAGGCTGTTGACTACACTACTCCACTAGAGGCTGTTGACTACACTAGAGGCTGTTGACTACACTACTCCACTAGAGCCTGCTGACTACACTACTCCACTAGAGGCTGATGACTACACTACTATATTAGAGGCTGTTGACTACACTATTATACTAGAGGCTGTTGACTACACTACTACACTAGAGCCTGCTGACTACACTACTACACTAGAGGCTGATGACTACACTACTCCACTAGAGGCTGTTGACTACACTAGAGCCTGCTGACTACACTACTACACTAGAGGCTGATGACTACACTACTCCACTAGAGGCTGTTGACTACACTAGAGGCTGCTGACTCCACTACTACACTAGAGGCTGATGACTACACTACTCCACTAGAGCCTGCTGACTAAACTACTCCACTAGAGGCTGTTGACTACACTAGAGACTGTTGACTACACTAGAGGCTGCTGACTCCACTACTCCACTAGAGGCTGTTGACTACACTACTATATTAGAGGATGCTGACTACACTAGAGGCTGTTGACTACACTACTATATTAGAGGCTGCTGACTACACTAGAGGCTGCTGACTACACTACTACACTAGAGGCTGCTGACTACACTAATAAACTAGAGGCTGCTGACTACACTACTACCCTAGAGACTACCGAATGCGCCACTACCCTAGAGACTGTTGATTACACCAGAGTCCGCTGACTACACTAGAGGTTACTGACTACACCACTACCCTAGAGGCTGCCGACTGCGCCACTACCCTAGAGACTGTTGACTACACCAGAGGCCGCTGACTACACTAGAGGCTGCTGACTACACTAGAAGCTGCTGACTACACTACACAAGAGGCTGCTGACTACACTAGAGGCTGCTGACTACACTACACTAGAGGCTTCTGACGACACTAGAAGCTGTTGACTACACTACACTAGAGGCTGCTGACGACACTAGAGGCTGTTGACTACACTACACTAGAGGCTGCTGACTACACTACACTAGAGGCTGCTGACGACACTAGAGGCTGTTGACTACACTACACTAGAGGCTGCTGACTACACTACACTAGAGGCTGCTGACTACACTAGAGGCTGCTGACTACACTAGAGGCTGCTGACTACACTACACTAGATGCTGCTGACTACACTACACTAGAGGCTGCTGACGACACTAGAGGCTGTTGACTACACTACACTAGAGGCTGCTGACTACACTACATTAGAGGCTGCTGACGACACTACACTAGAGGCTGTTGACTACACTAGAGGCTGTTGACTACACTAGAGGCTGCTGACTACACTACACTAGATGCTGCTGACGACACTAGAAGCTGTTGACTACACTAGAGGCTGTTGACTACACTAGAGGCTGCTGACTACACTACTACACTAGAGGCTGATGACTACACTACACTAGATGCTGTTGACTACACTAGAGGCTGTTGACAACACTACACTAGAGGCTGCTGACGACACTAGAAGCTGTTGACTACACTAGAGGCTGCTGACTACACTACACTAGAGGATGTTGACGACACTACACTAGAGGCTGCTGACTACACTACACTACACTAGAGGCTGCTGACTACACTACACTACACTACACTAGAGGCTGCTGACTACACTACACTACAGGCTGCTGACTACACTAGAGGCTGCTGACTACACTACACTACACTAGAGGCTGCTGACTACACTAGAGGCTGCTGACTACACTAGAGGCTGCTGACTACACTACAGGCTGCTGACTACACTAGAGGCTGTTGACTACATTAGAGGCTGCTGACTACACTACACTAGAGGCTGTTGACTACATTAGAGGCTGTTGACTACACTACTACACTAGAGGCTGCTGACGACACTAGAAGCTGCTGACGACACTACACTAGAGGCTGCTGACTACACTACACTAGAGGCTGTCTTGTCTGCCTGTCCTGTCAGCCTGTCCCGTACGTCTGTGCGTAGGTCTGTCTGTCTGTGCGTAGGTCTGTCTGTCTGTGCGTAGGTCTGTCTGTCTGTAGGTCTGTCTGTCTGTCTGTGCGTAGGTCTGTCTGTCT
>NW_025747346.1:32500-52500 GCF_021184085.1 Oncorhynchus gorbuscha
TTGAAACTTGAAGATTCACCTGATTAAAACAGAGACATTAATTTATTTTTAATTATAAATATGATCAATAATAATATTAATGATTATTTTGAACCACTATGCTGTGAAGGACACACACCAGCCCTGGGGTATCATATTGTAGTTATAATAATAACTAAAATAACTAACTTAATATATATATATATACACAGTACCAGTCAAAAGTTGGAACACACCTACTCATTCAAGGGTTTTTCTTTATTTTTACTATTTTCTACATTGTAGAACAATAGTGAAGACATCTAAACTATGCAATAACACATATGGAATCATGTAGGAACCAAAAAAGTGTTAAATCAAAATATATTTGACATTCTTCAAAGTTTGCTTGAAGACAGCTTTGCACACTCTTGGCATTCTCTCAACCAGCTTCATGAGGAATGCTGTTCCAACAGCCTGGAAGGAGTTCCCACATATGCTGAGCACTTGTTGGCTGCTTTATCTTCACTCTGCGGTCCGACTCATCCCAAACCATCTCAACTGGGTTGGATGATGAGGTCATCTGATGCAGTCCTCATCCCTCTCCTTCTTAATCAAATAGCCCTTACACAGCCTGGGAGGTGTGTTCTGGGTCATTGTCCTGTTGAAAAACAAATGATCGTCCCACTAGGCCCAAACCAGATGGGAGGGTGTATCGCTGCAGAATGCTGTGGTAGCCTTGCTGGTTAAGTGTGTTTTGAATTCTAAACAAATCACTGACAGTGTCACCAGCATAGCACCGTCACACACTTCCTCCTCCATGCTTCATGGTGGGAACCACACATGTGGAGATCATCCGTTAACATAATCTGCGTCTCACAAAGACACGGCGGTTGGAACCAAAAATCTAAAATTTGGACTCATCAGACCAAAGGACAGATTTCCACCGGTCTAATGTCCATTGCTCATGTTTCTTGGCCCAAGCAAGTCTCTTCTTCATATTGGTGGTTTCTTTGCAAGCAATTAGACCATCAAGGCCTGACTCACACAATCTCCTCTGAACAGTTGATGTTGAGATGTGTCTGTTCCTTAAGCAATTTCTGAGGCTGGTAACTCAGCTGCGTAGGATAAGTTCCTTAGAGGTAAGTCTGGGTCTTCCTCTCCTGTGACGGGCCTCACGAGAGCCAGTTTCATCATAGCTCTCGATGGTTTTTGCGACTGTACTTGAAGAAACGTTCAAAGTTCTTGAAATCTTCCGGATTGACTGACCTTCATGTCTTAAAGTAATGATGGACTGTCGTTGGTCTTTGCTTATTTGAGCTGATCTTGCTATATTATGGACTTGGTATTTTACCAAATAGGGCTATCTTCTGTATATGACCCCTAACTTGTCACAACAACTGATTGTCTCAAACGCATTATGAAGGAAAGAAATTCCACAAATGAACTTTTAACAAGATACACCTGTTAATTGAAATGCATTCCAGGTGACTACCTCATGGAGCTGGTTGAGATAATGCCAAGAGTGTACAAAGCTGTCATCATGGCAAAGGATGGGTATTTGAAGAATCTCAAATATGAAATATATTTGGATTTCTTTAACAGTATTTTGGTTGCTACATGATTCCATATGTGTTATTTCATAGTGTTGATGTCTTCACAGTTACGTAGAAAATAGTAAAAATAAAGAAAACCCTTGAATTAGTAGGTGTGTCCAAACTTTTGACTGGTACTGTGTAACCATTATTAATATTAATATTTATTATTCTAACATTCGGTAAACGCTCTCCCAACGTGGTCAACTGCTATGCTGTGAAGGAAACACACCACACCCGTCAGCCCAGGAATAAAGGTAATGTATCATCGTGATACAATATGACTTTCGTTATAAATATCATCAATAACTATTATTATCACCCTAACATTAGGTGAGCGTTCTCCCAACGTTGTGAACTGCTATGCTGTGAAGGACACTCTACTCCCCCCAGTCGCGGAATAACAAGTTCATTAGGCGGAGAGCGGCGCCCCAGGAATTCAAATCCCCCCCTTCCGACCCACCGCCGCACATCTGATTGGCTGCCTGGCTTCCGTGCTCTGCGTCGGCACGGCGATGGGGCTCGTTAGAACCCTGCAGTAATTAAGAGCTGTTAGAAAGTGAATTCTCCCAACGCAGATTAGGAAATTAAACTATTTACTGATTACATATTAATACACACACAACAATGGGGCCTGCCATAAGCTTGGAAGGCCACCGAGGAATTAATGGCTGTACTTCATTACCATAAACAATGGAAGCATAGAAAGGCAGTTTTATGCCACTCTCTCTTCTGTAATGTGCCTGATATCAGAAGACACTTGACAATTCTTGTTCAATTATCTCTATTATTCAATGTGCTGTGAACTGCCTCCCAGTAAATAAATTAACCACCCCAATTACTTTGTATTCATCTGGGGAGAACCACCGTCTCTCGTACCGCGTAATAGGAAAAGAGGAAACCAGTGCAGAACTCAGAAAGCATTGCTGGGGGAAGAAACTGGGGAATATGGGGAGAGGAAGAGAGAGAGGGGGGAGAGAGGGAGGGGGAGGAGAGAGAGGGAGGGGGAGGAGAGAGAGAGGAAAGAAAGAGGTGGGAGGGAGAGAAAGAGAGAAGGGAGAGAGAAATGGAAAGGAGAAGGAGAGATAAAGAGAGAAAGGAGAGAGAAATGGAAAGGAGAAGGAGAGAGAAAGAGAGAAAGGAGAGAGAAATGGAAAGGAGAAGGAGAGAGAAAGAGAGAAAGGAGAGAGAAATGGAAAGGAGAAGGAGAGAGAAAGAGAGAAAATATGAGAGGCAGCGAGAAGGGGAGAGAGAAAGGGAGAGGAGAAGGAGAGAGAAAGAGAGAGAGAAATTGAAAGGAGAAGGAGAGAGAAAGAGATAAATGGAAAGGAGAAGGAGAGAGAAAGAGAGAAAGGAGAAATAGAAAGGAGAAGGAGGGAGAAAGAGAGAAAATATGAGAGGCAGCGAGAAGGGGAGAGAGAAAAGGAGAGGAGAAGGAGAGAGAAAGAGAGAGAGAGAAATGGAAAGGAGAAGGAGAGATAAAGAGAGAAAGAGAGAGAGAAATTGAAAGGAGAAGGAGAGAGAAAGAGAGAAATGGAAAGGAGAAGGAGAGAGAAAGAGAGAAAGGAGAAATGGAAAGGAGAAGGAGAGAGAAAGAGAGAAAGGAGAGAGAAATGGAAAGGAGAAGGAGAGAGAAAGAGAGAAAGGAGAGAGAAATGGAAAGGAGAAGGAGAGAGAAAGAGAGAAAGGAGGAGAGAAATGGAAAGGAGAAGGAGAGAGAAAGAGAGAGAAATGGAAAGGAGACAGAGAGAGAAAGCGAGAAGAGAGAGAGAAATGGAAAGGAGAAGGAGAGATAAAGAGAGAAAGGAGAGAGAAATGGAAAGGAGAAGGAGAGATAAAGAGAGAAAGGAGAGAGAAATGGAAAGGAGAAGGAGAGAGAAAGAGAGAAAATATGAGAGGCAGCGAGAAGGGGAGAGAGAAAAGGAGAGGAGAAGGAGAGAGAAAGAGAGAGAGAAATGGAAAGGAGAAGGAGAGAGAAAGAGAGAAAGGAGAGAGAAATGGAAAGGAGAAAGAGAGAAAGAGAAAGGAGAGAGAAATGGAAAGGAGAAGGAGAGAGAAAGAGAGAGAAATGGAAAGGAGAAGGAGAGAGAAAGAGAGAAATGGAAAGGAGAAGGAGAGAGAAAGAGAGAAATGGAAAGGAGAAGGAGAGAGAAAGAGAGAAAGGAGAGAGAAATGGAAAGGAGAAGGAGAGAGAAAGAGAGAAAGGAGGAGAGAAATGGAAAGGAGAAGGAGAGAGAAAGAGAGAGAAATGGAAAGGAGAAGGAGAGAGAAAGAGAGAAATGGAAAGGAGAAGGAGAGAGAAAGAGAGAAATGGAAAGGAGAAGGAGAGAGAAAGAGAGAGAAATGGAAAGGAGAAGGAGAGAGAAAGAGAGAAATGGAAAGGAGAAGGAGAGAGAAAGAGAGAGAAATGGAAAGGAGAAGGAGAGAGAAAGAGAGAAATGGAAAGGAGAAGGAGAGAGAAAGAGAGAAAGGAGAGAGAAATGGAAAGGAGAAGGAGAGAGAAAGAGATAGAAATGGAAAGGAGAAGGAGAGAGAAAGAGAGAAAGGAGAGAGAAATGGAAAGGAGAAGGAGAGAGAAAGGAGAGAGAAATGGAAAGGAGAAGGAGAGAGAAAGAGAGAAATGGAAAGGAGAAGGAGAGAGAAAGAGAGAAAGGAGAGAGAAATGGAAAGGAGAAGGAGAGAGAAAGAGAGAGAAATGGAAAGGAGAAGGAGAGAGAAAGAGAGAAAGGAGAGAGAAATGGTAAGGAGAAGGAGAGAGAAAGAGAGAAAGGAGAGAGAAATGGTAAGGAGAAGGAGAGAGAAAGAGAGAAATGGAAAGGAGAAGGAGAGAGAAAGAGAGAAAGGAGAGAGAAATGGAAAGGAGAAGGAGAGAGAAAGAGATAGAAATGGAAAGGAGAAGGAGAGAGAAAGAGAGAAAGGAGAGAGAAATGGAAAGGAGAAGGAGAGAGAAAGGAGAGAGAAATGGAAAGGAGAAGGAGAGAGAAAGAGAGAAATGGAAAGGAGAAGGAGAGAGAAAGAGAGAAAGGAGAGAGAAATGGAAAGGAGAAGGAGAGAGAAAGAGAGAGAAATGGAAAGGAGAAGGAGAGAGAAAGAGAGAAATGGAAAGGAGAAGGAGAGAGAAAGAGAGAAAGGAGAGAGAAATGGTAAGGAGAAGGAGAGAGAAAGAGAGAAAGGAGGAGAGAAATGGAAAGGAGAAGGAGAGAGAAAGAGAGAGAAATGGAAAGGAGACGGAGAGAGAAAGCGAGAAGAGAGAGAGAAATGGAAAGGAGAAGGAGAGAGAAAGAGAGAAAGGAGAGAGAAATGGAAAGGAGAAGGAGAGATAAAGAGAGAAAGGAGAGAGAAATGGAAAGGAGAAGGAGAGAGAAAGAGAGAAAATATGAGAGGCAGCGAGAAGGGGAGAGAGAAAAGGAGAGGAGAAGGAGAGAGAAAGAGAGAGAGAAATGGAAAGGAGAAGGAGAGAGAAAGAGAGAAATGGAAAGGAGAAGGAGAGAGAAAGAGAGAAAGGAGAGAGAAATGGAAAGGAGAAGGAGAGAGAAAGAGAGAAAGGAGAGAGAAATGGAAAGGAGAAGGAGAGAGAAATGGAAAGGAGAAGGAGAGATAAAGAGAGAAAGGAGAAAGAAATGTAAAGGAGAAGGAGAGAGAAAGAGAGAAAGGAGGAGAGAAAAGGAAAGGAGAAGGAGAGAGAAAGGGAGAGAAATGGAAAGGAGAAGGAGAGAGAAAGAGAGAAAGGAGGAGAGAAAAGGAAAGGAGAAGGAGAGTGAAATGGAAAGGAGAGGAGAGAGAAAGAGAGAGAAATGGAAAGGAGAGGAGAAAGGGAAAGGCGAAGGAGAGGAGAGAGAAATGGAAAGGAGAAGGAGAGAGAAAGGGAAAGGAGGAAAAGATGGGGGGAAGAAAACGTGTTGAAGCAAACAGATCAGGAGTCAACGGTCTCTTCTGATCTAACCACAAGCCCAAAAGCACTCCACGGATCCTACCGAGGAGAGAAAGAGAGAAGGGAGAGAGAAATGGAAAGGAGAAGGAGAGAGAAAGAGAGAAAGGAGAGAGAAAGAGAGAAGGGAGAGAGAAATGGAAAGGAGAAGGAGAGAGGAATGGAAAGGAGAAGGAGAGAGAAAGAGAGAAAGGAGAGAGAAAGAGAGAAGGGAGAGAGAAATGGAAAGGAGAAGGAGAGAGGAATGGAAAGGAGAAGGAGAGAGAAAGAGAGAAAGGAGAGAGAAAGAGAGAAGGGAGAGAGAAATGGAAAGGAGAAGGAGAGAGAAATGGAAAGGAGAGGAGAGAGAAATGGAAAGGAGAAGGAGAGAGAAAGGAGAGAGAAATGGATGGAGAAGGAGAGAGAAATGGAAAGGAGAAGGAGAGAGAAAGGAGAGAGAAATGGAAAGGAGAAGGAGAGAGAAATGAGAGAGAAATGGAAAGGAGAAGGAGAGAGAAAGGGAGAGAGAAATGGATGGAGAAGGAGAGAGAAAGAGAGAAAGGAGGAGAGAAAAGGAAAGGAGAAGGAGAGAGAAAGGGAGAGAGAAATGGATGGAGAAGGAGAGAGAAAGAGAGAAAGGAGGAGAGAAAAGGAAAGGAGAAGGAGAGAGAAAGGGAGAGAAATGGAAAGGAGAAGAGAGAAAGAGAGAAAGGAGGAGAGAAAAGGAAAGGAGAAGGAGAGTGAAATGGAAAGGAGAGGAGAGAGAAAGAGAGAGAAATGGAAAGGAGAGGAGAGAGAAAGGGAAAGGAGGAAAAGATGGGGGGAAGAAAACGTGTTGAAGCAAACAGATCAGGAGTCAACGGTCTCTTCTGATCTAACCACAAGCCCAAAAGCACTCCACGGATCCTACCGAGGAGAGAAAGAGAGAAGGGAGAGAGAAATGGAAAGGAGAAGGAGAGAGAAAGAGAGAAAGGAGAGAGAAAGAGAGAAGGGAGAGAGAAATGGAAAGGAGAAGGAGAGAGGAATGGAAAGGAGAAGGAGAGAGAAAGGAGAGAGAAATGGAAAGGAGAAGGAGAGAGAAATGGAAAGGAGAAGGAGAGAGAAAGAGAGAAAGGAGAGAGAAAGAGAGAAGGGAGAGAGAAATGGAAAGGAGAAGGAGAGAGAAATGGAAAGGAGAGAGAAATGGAAAGGAGAGGAGAGAGAAAGGGAGAGAAATGGATGGAGAAGGAGAGAGAAAGGGAGAGAGAAATGGATGGAGAAGGAGAGAGAAAGGGAGAGAAATGGATGGAGAAGGAGAGAGAAAGGGAGAGAGAAATGGATGGAGAAGGAGAGAGAAAGGGAGAGAGAAATGGAAAGGAGAGGAGAGAGAAATGGAAGGGAGAAGGAGAGAGAAAGGGAGAGAGAAATGGAAAGGAGAGGAGAGAGAAATGGAAAGGAGAAGGAGAGAGAAAGAGAGAGAGAGAAATGGAAAGGAGAAGGAGAGAGAAAGAGAGAAAGGAGAAAGAGAGAGAAATGGAAAGGAGAGGAGAGAGAAAGGGAAAGGAGAAAAGATGGGGGAAGAAAATGGAAGCAAACAGATCAGGAGTCAACGGTCTCTTCTGATCTAACCACAAGCCCAAAAGCACTGGAGAGGAGAGAAAGAGAGAAGGGAGAGAGAAATGGAAAGGAGAAGGAGAGAGAAAGAGGAAAGGAGAGAGAAAGAGAGAAGGAGAGAGAAATGGAAAGGAGAAGGAGAGAGAAATGGAAAGGAGAAGGAGAGAGAAAGGAGAGAGAAATGGAAAGGAGAAGGAGAGAGAAATGGAAAGGAGAAGGAGAGAGAAAGAGAGAAAGGAGAGAGAAAGAGAGAAGGGAGAGAGAAATGGAAAGGAGAAGGAGAGAGAAATGGAAAGGAGAGAGAAATGGAAAGGAGAGGAGAGAGAAAGGGAGAGAAATGGATGGAGAAGGAGAGAGAAAGGGAGAGAGAAATGGATGGAGAAGGAGAGAGAAAGGGAGAGAAATGGATGGAGAAGGAGAGAGAAAGGGAGAGAGAAATGGATGGAGAAGGAGAGAGAAAGGGAGAGAGAAATGGAAAGGAGAGGAGAGAGAAATGGAAGGGAGAAGGAGAGAGAAAGGGAGAGAGAAATGGAAAGGAGAGGAGAGAGAAATGGAAAGGAGAGGAGAGAGAAATGGAAAGGAGAAGGAGAGAGAGAGAAAGGAGAAGGAGAGAGAAAAGGAGAGAGAAATGGAAAGGAGAGGAGAGAGAAAGGGAAAGGAGAGGAGAGAGAAAGAGAGAGAAATGGAAAGGAGAGGAGAGAGAAAGAGAGAGAGAAATGGAAAGGAGAGGAGAGAGAAAGAGAGAGAGAAATGGAAAGGAGAGGAGAGAGAAAGGGAAAGGCGAAGGAGAGAGAGAGAAAGAGAGAGAAATGGAAAGGAGAGGAGAGAGAAAGAGAGAGAGAAATGGAAAGGAGAGGAGAGAGAAAGAGAGAGAGAAATGGAAAGGAGAGGAGAGAGAAATGGAAAGGCGAAGGAGAGGAGAGAGAAAGAGAGAAATGGAAAGGAGAGGAGAGAGAAAGAGAGAGAGAAATGGAAAGGAGAGGAGAGAGAAAGAGAGAGAGAAATGGAAAGGAGAGGAGAGAGAAAGGAGAGAAATGGAAAGGAGAGGAGAGAGAAAGAGAGAGAGAAATGGAAAGGAGAGGAGAGAGAAAGAGAGAGAGAAATGGAAAGGAGAGGAGAGAGAAAGAGAGAGAGAAATGGAAAGGAGAGGAGAGAGAAAGGGAAAGGCGAAGGAGAGGAGAGAGAAAGAGAGAGAAATGGAAAGGAGAGGAGAGAGAAAGAGAGAGAGAAATGGAAAGGAGAGGAGAGAGAAAGAGAGAGAGAAATGGAAAGGAGAGAGAGAAAGGGAAAGAGGAGAGAGAAAGAGAGAGAAATGGAAAGGAGAGGAGAGAGAAAAGAGAGAGAAATGGAAAGGAGAGAGAGAGAAAGAGAGAGAGAAATGGAAAGGAGAGAAATGGAAAGGCAAAGAGAGAGAGAAAGAGAGAGAGAAATGGAAAGGAGAGAGAGAGAAAAGAGAGAGAAATGGAAAGGAGAGGAGAGAGAAAGAGAGAGAGAAATGGAAAGGAGAGGAGAGAGAAAGAGAGAGAGAAATGGAAAGGAGAGGAGAGAGAAAGAGAGAGAGAAATGGAAAGGAGAGGAGAGAGAAAGAGAGAGAGAAATGGAAAGGAGAGGAGAGAGAAAGAGAGGAAATGGAAAGGAGAGGGAGAGAAAGAAAGAGGAAGAGAGAGAAAGAGAGAGAAATGGAAAGGAGAGGAGAGAGAAAGAGAGAGAGAAATGGAAAAGAGGAGAGAAAGAGAGAGAGAAATGGAAAGGAGAGGAGAGAGAAATGGAAAGGAGAGGAGAGAGAAAGGAAAGGAGAAAAGATGGGGGAAGAAAACGTGTTGAATCAAACAGATCAGGAGTCAACGGTCTCTTCTGATCTAACCACAAGCCCAAAAGCACTCCACGGATCCTACCCCCCCCCCCCCACACACACACTCGTTAACAGAACAGTAAGCTCCAGAACCAAGTTATTCAGATGTTTTCAGATGAGTCTACATGCCATGCTATGGCCCTCCTTAAAGATTAAAGATCCAGGGCCTGCCATGGGACAGGACCAGCTAGACAGACAGGGCCTGCCATGGGACAGGACCAGCTAGACAGACAGGGCCTGCCATGAGACAGGACCAGCTAGACAGACAGGGCCTGCCATGGGACAGGACCAGCTAGACAGACAGGGCCTGCCATGGGACAGGACCAGCTAGACAGACAGGGCCTGCCATGGGACAGGACCAGCTAGACAGACAGGGCCTGCCATGGGACAGGACCAGCTAGACAGACAGGGCCTGCCATGGGACAGGACCAGCTAGACAGACAGGGCCTGCCATGGAACAGGACCAGCTAGACAGACAGGGCCTGCCATGGGACAGGACCAGCTAGACAGACAGGGCCTGCCATGGGACAGGATCAGCTAGACAGACAGGGCCTGCCATGGGACAGGACCAGCTAGACAGACAGGGCCTGCCATGAGACAGGACCAGCTAGACAGACAGGGCCTGCCATGGGACAGGACCAGCTAGACAGACAGGGCCTGCCATGGGACAGGACCAGCTAGACAGACAGGGCCTGCCATGGGACAGGACCAGCTAGACAGACAGGGCCTGCCATGAGACAGGACCAGCTAGACAGACAGGGCCTGCCATGGGACAGGACCAGCTAGACAGACAGGGCCTGCCATGGGACAGGACCAGCTAGACAGACAGGGCCTGCCATGGGACAGGACCAGCTAGACAGACAGGGCCTGCCATGGGACAGGACCAGCTAGACAGACAGGGCCTGCCATGGGACAGGACCAGCTAGACAGACAGGGCCTGCCATGGGACAGGACCAGCTAGACAGACAGAGTCTTCAGAAGGTACTCACACCCCTCCACTTTATCAAAATGTTGTTTTACAGCATGAATTTAAAATGGATTCAATTTAGATTGTTTTGGTCACTACACAAAATAATGTCAAAGCGGAATTATGTTTTTCAACATTTTTACAAACAAATGAAAAATGAGAAGCTGAAATGTCTGGAGTCAATAAGTATTAAACCCATTTGTTATGTCAAGCCTAAAGTTCAGGAGTAAACATGTGATTAACAAGTCACATAGTAAGTTGGATGGATTCACTCTCTGTCTGAAATACTAGTGTTCAACATGATTTTGTAATAACTACCTCATCTCTGTAACCCACACATACAATTATCTATAAGGTCCTCAGTCGAGCTGTGAATTGCAAACACAGATTCAACCACAAAGACCAGGGAAGTTTCCCAGTGCCTCACAAAGAAGGACACCTATTGGTAGATGGGTAAATAAAAGCAGACATTAAATATCCCTTTGAAGATGGTGAAGTTATTAATAACAGTTTGGATGGTGTATCAATACACCCAGTCACTTCAACGATACAGGCGTCCTTCCTAACTCAGTTGCCGGAGAGGAAGGAAACCTCTCAGGGATTTCACCATGAGGTCAATGGTGACTTTAAAACAGTTACAGAGTTTATTGGCTGTGATGGGAGAAAACTGAGGATGGATCAACAACGTAGCTACTCCACAATACGAATCCTAAGCGACAGACTGCTTTACCAAGAAGACAGTGAATGTTCCTGAGTGGCCAAGTCACAGGTAAATACACTGAGATATTTATTACATTTAGTTATTCAACAACGACAAGTAGGACGTCTTGGAAAGTCCGTTTTTACTTCTATATTTTGCAACTGGAAGTGGGATACCCTCCCAGAAACGGCCCTTCAATCAACACGTGGGGAGGAGAGAGGAGTGGAGGAAGAGAGAGGAGGAGAGAGGAGTGGAGGAAGAGAGGGGAGGAAGAGAGAGGGGAGGAGAGAGGAGTGGAGGAAGAGAGAGGGAAGAGAGAGGGGAGGAAGAGAGAGGGGAGGAAGAGAGAGGTGAGGAGGGTGGGAGAGAGGAGGAAGAGAGGGGAGGAGAGAGGAGTGGAGGAAGAGAGGGGAAGAGAGAGGAGTGGAGGAAGAGAGAGGAGGAGAGAGGAGTGGAAGAAGAGAGAGGGGAGGAAGAGAGAGGGGAGGAGAGAGGAGTGGAGGAGAGAGGAGTGGAGGAAGAGAGAGGGGAGGAGAGAGGAGTGGAGGAAGAGAGAGGGGAGGAGAGAGGAGTGGAGGAAGAGAGAGGGGAGGAGAGAGGAGTAGAGGAAGAGAGGGGAGTGGAGGAAGAGAGAGGGGAGGAAGAGAGAGGGGAGGAGATAGGAGTGGAGGAAGAGAGAGGAGAGGAAGAGAGAGGGGAGGAGAGAGGAGTGAAGGAAGAGAGAGGAGGAGAGAGGAGTGGAGGAAGAGAGAGGGGAGGAGAGAGAAGTGGAGGAAGAGAGAGGAGGAGAGAGGAGTGAAGGAAGAGAGAGGGGAGGAAGAGAGAGGGGAGGAAGAGAGAGGGGAGGAGGATAGGAGAGAGGAGGAAGAGAGGGGAGGAGAGAGGAGTGGAGGAAGAGAGGGGAGGAGAGAGGAGTGGAGGAAGAGAGAGGGGAGGAGAGAGGAGTGGAGGAAGAGAGAGGGGAGGAGAGAGGAGTGGAGGAAGAGAGAGGGGGGGAGGATAGGAGAGAGGAGGAAGAGAGGGGAGGAGAGAGGAGTGGAGGAGAGAGGAGTGGAGGAAGAGAGAGGGGAGGAGAGAGGAGTGGAGGAAGAGAGAGGAGGAGAGAGTAGTGGAGGAAGAGAGGGGAGGAGAGAGGAGTGGAGGAAGAGAGAGGGGAGGAAGAGAGAGGGGAGGAGGATAGGAGAGAGGAGGAAGAGAGGGGAGGAGAGAGGAGTGGAGGAAGAGAGGGGAGGAGAGAGTAGTGGAGGAAGAGAGAGGGGGGGAGGAGAGAGTAGTGGAGGAAGAGAGAGGGGAGGAAGAGAGAGTAGTGGAGGAAAAGAGAGTAGTGGAGGAAGAGAGAGGGGAGAAGAGAGGAGTGGAGGAAGAGAGGAGTGGAGGAAGAGAGAGGGGAGAAGAGAGGAGTGGAGGAAGAGAGAGGGGAGGAAGAGAGGGGAGGAGAGAGGAGTGGAGGAAGAGAGGGGAGGAGAGAGGAGTGGAGGAGAGAGGAGTGGAGGAAGAGAGGGGAGGAGAGAGGAGTGGAGGAGAGAGGAGTGGAGGAAGAGAGAGGAGAGGAGAGAGGGTGGAGGAAGGAGTGGAGGAGAGAGGGTGGAGGAGAGAGGGTGGAGGAAGAGAGGGGAGGAGAGAGGAGTGGAGGAGAGAGGGAGGAGAGAGGAGTGGAGGAAGAGAGGGAGGAGAGAGGAGTGGAGGAGAGAGGGGAGGAGAGAGGAGTGGAGGAAGAGAGGGGAGGAGAGAGAGAGAGGAGGAGAGAGGGGAGGAGAGGGGAGAGAGAGGGGGAGGAGAGAGGGGAGGAGAGAGGAGTGGAGGAGAGAGGGGAGGAGAGAGGAGTGGAGGAAGAGAGGGGAGGAGAGAGGAGTGGAGGAAGAGAGGGGAGGAGAGAGGAGTGGAGGAGAGAGGGGAGGGAGAGAGGAGTGGAGGAGAGAGGAGTGGGGGAAGAGAGGGGGGAGAGAGGAGTGGAGGAAGAGAGGGGAGGAGAGAGAGGAGTGGGGGAAGAGAGGGGAGGAGAGAGGAGTGGAGGAGAGAGGGGAGGAGAGAGGAGTGGAGGAAGAGAGGGGAGGAGAGAGGAGTGGAGGAGAGAGGGGAGGAGAGAGGAGTGGAGGAGAGAGGAGTGGAGGAAGAGAGAGTGGAGGAGAGAGGAGTGGAGGAAGAGAGGGGAGGAGAGAGGAGTGGAGGAAGAGAGGGAGGAGAGAGGAGTGGAGGAGAGGGGAGGAGAGAGGAGTGGAGGAGAGAGGAGTGGAGGAAGAGAGAGTGGAGGAGAGAGGAGTGGAGGAAAGAGGGGAGGAGAGAGGAGGAGGAAGAGAGAGGAGAGGAGAGAGGAGAGGAGGAGGAGTGGAGGAGAGAGAGGAGGAAGAGAGAGGAGAGGAGAGAGGAGTGGAGGAAGAGAGAGGAGAGGAGAGAGGAGTGGAGGAAGAGAGAGGAGAGGAGAGAGGAGTGGAGGAGAGAGGAGTGGAGGAGAGAGGAGTGGAGGAGAGAGGAGTGGAGGAAGAGAGAGGAGAGGAGAGAGGAGGGGAGGAAGAGAGGAGGGGAGGAAGAGAGAGGAGAGGAGAGAGGAGTGGAGGAGAGAGGAGTGGGGGAAGAGAGAGGGGAGGAGAGAGGAGTGGAGGAAGAGAGAGTGGAGGAAGAGAGAGGAGAGGAGAGAGGAGTGGAGGAAGAGAGAGGAGAGGAGAGAGGAGTGGAGGAGAGAGGAGTGGAGGAGAGAGGAGTGGAGGAGAGAGGAGTGGAGGAAGAGAGAGGAGAGGAGAGAGGAGGGGAGGAAGAGAGGAGGGGAGGAAGAGAGAGGAGAGGAGAGAGGAGTGGAGGAGAGAGGAGTGGGGGAAGAGAGAGGGGAGGAGAGAGGAGTGGAGGAAGAGAGAGTGGAGGAGAGAGGAGTGGAGGAAGAGAGGGGAGGAGAGAGGAGTGGAGGAAGAGAGAGGGGAGGAGAGAGGAGTGGAGGAGAGAGGAGTGGGGGAAGAGAGAGGAGAGGAGAGAGGAGTGGAGGAAGAGAGAGTGGAGGAAGAGAGAGGGGAGAAGAGAGGAGTGGGGGAAGAGAGGGGAGGAGAGAGGAGTGGAGGAAGAGAGGAGTGGAGGAAGAGAGAGGGGAGAAGAGAGAGGGGAGGAGAGAGGAGTGGGGGAAGAGAGGGGAGGAGAGAGGAGTGGAGGAAGAGAGGAGTGGAGGAAGAGAGAGGGGAGAAGAGAGAGGTGAGGAGGATAGGAGAGAGGAGGAAGAGAGGGGAGGAGAGAGGAGTGGAGGAAGAGAGGGGAGGAAGAGAGAGGGGAGGAGAGAGGAGTGGAGGAAGAGAGAGGGGAGGAAGAGAGTAGTGGAGGAAGAGAGAGGGGAGGAAGAGAGAGGGGAGGAAGAGAGAGGGGAGGAAGAGAGTAGTGGAGGAAGAGAGAGGGGAGGAAGAGAGAGGGGAGGAAGAGAGTAGTGGAGGAAGAGAGAGGGGAGGAAGAGAGAGGGGAGGAGAGAGGAGTGGAGGAAGAGAGAGTGGAGGAAGCGAGAGGGGAGGAGAGAGGAGTGGAGGAGAGAGGAGTGGAGGAGAGAGGAGTGGAGGAGAGAGGAGGGGAGGAAGAGAGAGGAGAGGAGAGAGGAGTGGAGGAAGAGAGGAGGGGAGGAAGAGAGAGGAGAGGAGAGAGGAGTGGAGGAAGAGAGAGGAGAGGAGAGAGGAGTGGAGGAAGAGAGAGGAGAGGAGAGAGGAGTGGAGGAGAGAGGAGTGGAGGAGAGAGGAGTGGAGGAAGAGAGAGGAGAGGAGAGAGGAGTGGAGGAAGAGAGAGGAGAGGAGAGAGGAGTGGAGGAAGAGAGAGGAGAGGAGAGAGGAGTGGAGGAGAGAGGAGTGGAGGAGAGAGGAGTGGAGGAGAGAGGAGGAGGAAGAGAGAGGAGAGGAGAGAGGAGGGGAGGAAGAGAGGAGGGGAGGAAGAGAGAGGAGAGGAGAGAGGAGTGGAGGAAGAGAGAGAGAGAGAGAGAGGAGGGAGGAAGAGAGAGAGAGGAGAGAGGAGTGGAGGAAGAGAGGAGGGGAGGAAGAGAGAGGAGAGAGAGAGGAGTGGAGGAAGAGAGAGGAGAGGAGAGAGGAGTGGAGGAAGAGAGAGGGAGGAGAGAGGGTGGAGGGAGAGAGTGGAGGAGAGAGGAGTGGAGGAAGAGAGAGGAGAGGAGAGAGGAGTGGAGGAAGAGAGAGGAGAGGAGAGAGGGTGGAGGAAGAGAGAGGAGAGGAGAGAGGGTGGAGGAGAGAGGAGTGGAGGAGAGAGGAGTGGAGGAAGAGAGGAGTGGAGGAGAGAGGAGTGGAGGAAGAGAGAGGAGAGGAGAGAGGAGTGGAGGAAGAGAGGAGGGAGGAGAGAGAGGGGAGGAGAGAGGAGTGGAGGAGAGAGGGTGGAGGAGAGAGGAGTGGAGGAGAGAGGAGTGGAGGGAGAGAGGAGAGGAGAGGGTGGAGGAAGAGAGGAGGGGAGGAGAGAGGAGGGGAGGAAGAGAGAGGAGAGGAGAGAGGAGTGGAGGAAGAGAGAGGAGAGGAGAGAGGAGTAGAGGAGAGAGGAGTGGAGAGAGAGGAGTGGAGGAGAGAGGAGGGAGGAGAGAGGAGTGGAGGAGAGAGGAGTGGAGGAGAGAGGAGGGGAGGAGAGGAGTGGAGGAGAGAGGGTGGAGGAGAGAGGAGTGGAGGGAGAGAGGGGAGGAAGAGAGAGGAGTGGAGGAGAGAGAGTGGAGGAGAGAGGGGAGGAGAGAGAGGAGAGGAGAGAGGAGTGGAGGAGAGAGGAGGGAGGAGAGAGGAGGAGGAAGAGAGAGGAGAGGGAGAGGAGTGGAGGAGAGAGGGTGGAGGAGAGGGGTGGAGGAGAGAGGAGGGGGAGGAGAGAGGAGTGGAGGGAGAGAGGAGTGGAGGAGAGAGGAGTAGAGGAGAGAGGAGTGGAGGAGAGAGGAGTGGAGGAGAGAGGAGTGGAGGAGAGAGGAGTGGAGGAGAGAGGAGTGGAGGAGGAGAGAGGGAGGAAGAGAGAGGAGTGGAGGGAGAGAGGAGTGGAGGAGAGAGGGGAGGAAGAGAGAGGAGAGGAGAGAGGAGTGGAGGAGAGAGGGAGTGGAGGAGAGAGGAGGGGAGGAGAGAGAGGAGAGGAGAGAGGAGTGGAGGAGAGAGGAGTGGAGGAGAGAGGGAGTGGAGGAGAGAGGAGGGGAGGAGAGAGGAGTGGAGGGAGAGAGGAGGGGAGGAAGAGAGAGGAGAGAGAGAGGAGTGGAGGAAGAGAGGAGGGGAGGAGAGAGGAGGGGAGGAAGAGAGGAGTGGAGGAGAGAGGAGGGGAGGAAGAGAGAGGAGAGGAGAGAGGAGTGGAGGAAGAGAGGAGGGGAGGAGAGAGGAGGGGAGGAAGAGAGAGGAGAGGAGAGAGGAGTGGAGGAAGAGAGAGTGGAGGAAGAGAGAGTGGAGGAAGCGAGAGGGGAGGAGAGAGGAGTGGAGGAGAGAGGAGTGGAGGAGAGAGGAGGGGAGGAAGAGAGAGGAGAGGAGAGAGGAGTGGAGGAAGAGAGGAGGGGAGGAGAGAGGAGGGGAGGAAGAGAGAGGAGAGGAGAGAGGAGTGGAGGAGAGAGGAGGGGAGGAAGAGAGAGGAGAGGAGAGAGGAGGGAGGAAGAGAGGAGGGAGGAGAGAGGAGGGGAGGAAGAGAGAGGAGAGGAGAGAGGAGTGGAGGAAGAGAGAGTGGAGGAAGAGAGAGTGGAGGAAGCGAGAGGGGAGGAGAGAGGAGTGGAGGAGAGAGGGGAGGAAGAGAGAGGAGTGGAGGAGAGAGGAGTGGAGGAGAGAGGGGAGGAAGAGAGAGGAGAGGAGAGAGGAGTGGAGGAGAGAGGAGTGGAGGAGAGAGGAGGGGAGGAAGAGAGAGGAGAGGAGAGAGGAGTGGAGGAGAGAGGAGTGGAGGAGAGAGGAGTGGAGGAGAGAGGAGGGGAGGAGAGAGGAGTGGAGGAGAGAGGAGGGGAGGAAGAGAGAGGAGAGGAGAGAGGAGTGGAGGAAGAGAGGAGGGGAGGAGAGAGGAGGGGAGGAAGAGAGAGGAGAGGAGAGAGGAGTGGAGGAAGAGAGAGTGGAGGAAGAGAGAGTGGAGGAAGCGAGAGGGAGGAGAGAGGAGTGGAGGAGAGAGGGTGGAGGAGAGAGGAGGGAGGAGAGAGGAGGGGAGGAAGAGAGAGGAGAGGAGAGAGGAGTGGAGGAAGAGAGGAGGGGAGGAGGAGGAGGGAGGAAGAGAGAGGAGAGGAGAGAGGAGTGGAGGAGAGAGAGTGGAGGAAGAGAGAGTGGAGGAAGCGAGAGGGGAGGAGAGAGAGGTGGAGGAAGAGAGTAGTGGAGGAGAGAGAGGTGGAGAGAGAGGAGTGGAGGAGAGAGGGGAGGAAGAGAGAGGAGTGGAGGAGAGAGGAGTGGAGGAGAGAGGGGAGGAAGAGAGAGGAGAGAGAGAGGAGTGGAGGAGAGAGAGTGGAGGAGAGAGGGGAGGAAGAGAGAGGAGTGGAGGAGAGAGGAGTGGAGGAGAGAGGGGAGGAGAGAGGAGTGGAGGAGAGAGGGGAGGAAGAGAGAGGAGAGGAGAGAGGAGGGGAGGAGAGAGGAGTGGAGGAGAGAGAGGGGAGGAAGAGAGAGGAGAGGGAGAGAGGAGTGGAGGAAGAGAGGAGGGGAGGAGAGAGGAGGGGAGGAAGAGAGAGGAGAGGAGAGAGGAGTGGAGGAAGAGAGAGTGGAGGAAGAGAGAGTGGAGGAAGCGAGAGGGGAGGAGAGAGGAGTGGAGGAAGAGAGTAGTGGAGGAAGAGAGGGGGGGAGAGAGGAGTGGAGGAAGTGTTTACCCAAACTACATTTTGTCCATGTCATTGAGTGATGCTACAAGGTGTTTCTGGGGACGTATCCGGGGTGAATTCTTTCTCTCTGATACTACCAGTATTATTGTGTCGGCCGTCCATCCTGCTGCCTCACTACCTGTCTACTATCTGATTATTTACAGGGGGGGTGGCTGGGCTGGAGCTGTGCAATATCAATCTGGCTCAAGGTGTGTGTTTGTGGAAAACAGGGTGCGGTGACAGTGTGTGTGTGTGTGTGTGTGTGTGTGTGTGTGTGTGTGTGTGTGTGTGTGTGTGTGTGTGTGTGTGTGTGTGTGTGTGTGTGTGTGTGTGTGTGTGTGTGTGTGTGTGTGTGTGTGTTTTCCGGTAAACAACGTATCCAGCTAAGGCTACTTTATCAGCAGTGGGGAAAAACCCTTCAGATTGACACAATGATGTTCAGCATGTCACTCCTACAGGGGTAGAAGATATGGAGGGATGAGGGAGAGAGAGATGGAGGGAGACAAGGAGGGATGGATGGGATGGGAGAGAGAGAGGGAGGGAGAGAGAGATAGAGGGAGGGATGAGAGAAGGGATAGAGGGAGAGAGGAAGAGGAGAGGAGAGGGATGGAGGAAGGGAGGCATATGCAACAAACAGAGATGGAGAGAGAGAGAGAGAGAGAGAGAGAGGGGGAGAGAGGGGGAGAAGAGAGAGAAACAGAGAGAGGAGAGATGTCTCGATAGGAGGAGCAGTAAAATCCTTAATCCCTCCACCCTGGTGTTGCTTTCTCCCCCTCTCTCTCCCTCTCTCTCCCTCTCTTCTCCCCTCTCTCTCTCCCTCTATGTCCCCCTCTCTTCTCCCCCTCTCTCTTATCTCCTCTCTCCCTCTCTTATCCCCCTCTCTCTCCCTCTCTCTTCCCCCCTCTCTCTCCCTCTATGTCCCCCTCTCTTCTCCCTCTCTCTCTTATCCCCCTCTCTCCCTCTCTCTTCTCCCCCTCTCTCTCTCCCTCTATGTCCCTCTCTCTTCTCCCCCCTTCTCTGTCTTCTCCCTCTCTCTCCTCCCCTCTCTCTCTCTTCTCCCTGCTCTTCTCCCCCTCTCTCTTCTCCCCCTCTCTCTCTTATCCCCTCTCTCTCTTCTCCCCCTCTCTCGCTCTTCCCTCTCTCTTCTCCCCTCTCTCTCCTCTATGTCCCTCTCTCTTCTCCCCCTCTCTCTCTTATCCCCTCTCTCTCCCTCTCTTATCCCCCTCTCTCCCTCTCTCTTCTCCCCCTCTCTCTCCCTCTATGTCCCCCTCTCTTCTCCCTCTCTCTTATCCCCCTCTCTCTCCCTCTCTCTTCTCCCCCTCTCTCTCTCCCTCATGTCCTCTCTCTTCTCCCCCTTCTCTGTCTTCTCCCCCTCTCTCTCTCTCCCCTCCTCCTCTCTCGCTCTCTCTTATCCCCTCTCTCTCTTCTCCCCCTCTCTCGCTCTTATCCCCTCTCTCTCTTCCTCTCTGGCTCTTATCCCTTCTCTCTCTCTTCTCCCCCCTCTATCCCTCTATGTCCTCTCTCTTCTCCCCCTCTCTCTCTTCTCCCTCTCTCTCTCTTCTCCCCTCTCTCTCCCCCCCCTCTCTCTCTCTTCTCCCCCTCTCTCTCCTCCCCCCCTCTCTCTCCTCCCCTCTATATCTCCCCTCCCCCTTTCTATCTCTCCTCCCTCTCTCTCTCTCTCTCCCCCCTCTCTCTTTTCTTCCCTTTTTCCAAAGCCCGCTCTGTTGTGAAGATAAATTGTTTAGTAGCAGTAACAGAATGCTAGACCGCATCCCAAATGGCACCCTATGCCCTATAAAGTGCACTACTTTGGACAGGAGCCCTAGGGGAGATCTGGTCAAAAGTAGTGCACAATGTAGGGAATAGGGTACAATTTCTGCCGCAGTCCTATTCTGTTATTTCAGTTCAGGACTCAATGGAACCGAGCCCCTTGGCTCAGACACCTGTCTGTTTCATGTCTATACAAGGTTACCCACCAGCCAACGCTTTCCAACCACACCAATCAGCCTGTATGGAAGCCAAAGATCACACTTTAGAGTGTGTGAGTCTGTGTGTGAATGTTGGGTTAAGTGTGTTGTGTTCTCAGTGCATGTGTGTGTTGTGTTCTCAATGTGTGTTGTGTTCTCAGTGTGTGTGTGTGTTGTGTGTGTGTGTGTTGTGTTCTCAGTGTGTGTGTGTGTGTTGTGTTCTCAGTGTGTGTGTGTTGTGTTCTCAGTGTGTGTGTGTTGTGTTCTCAGTGTGTGTGTGTGTTGTGTTCTCAGTGTGTGTGTGTGTTGTGTTCTCAGTGTGTGTGTGTGTTGTGTTCTCAGTGCATGTGTGTGTTGTGTTCTCAGTGCATGTGTGTGTTGTGTTCTCAGTGTGTGTGTGTGTTGTGTTCTCAGTGTGTGTGTGTGTTGTGTTCTCAGTGTGTGTGTGTTGTGTTCTCAGTGTGTGTGTGTGTTACCTCTGTGTTCTCAGTGTGTGTGTGTTGTGTTTAGTTTGTGTTGTGTTCTCAGTGTGTGTGTGTTGTGTTCTCAAAGTGTGTGTGTTGTGTTCTCAGTGTGTGTGTTACCTCTTGCCCCCCCACACCAATCATCCACCTCTCCCCTTCTGCTGCATATCATTGAAGACCAGATATGTACTGGGGAAGGGGGCTATGCATGGCTGAGCACACTGTTCAATGTGAGCTGAGCAGGCTGGCTGGGCTCCCCCCCCACTATCA
>NW_025747347.1:0-47500 GCF_021184085.1 Oncorhynchus gorbuscha
ATGGGGATCCATATTAAACCCCCAGGAAGAGTAGCTGCTGCCTTGGCAGGAACTAATGGGGATCCATAATAAACCTCATGAAGAGTAGCTGCTGCCTTGGCAGGAACTAATGGGGATCCATATTAAACCCCCGGGAAGAGTAGCTGCTGCCTTGGCAGGAACTAATGGGGATCCATAATAAACCCCAGGAAGAGGAGCTGCTGCCTTGGCAGGAACTAATGGGGATCCATAATAAACCCCAGGAAGAGGAGCTGCTGCCTTGGCAGGAACTAATGGGGATCCATATTAAACCCCCGGGAAGAGTAGCTGCTGCCTTGGCAGGAACTAATGGGGATCCATAATAAATACAAATACTTGTATCAATATATTTGTCTCTCTCTACTCTCGGATTCGAAAATGCTAATTAGCATCAAAGTAGACATTTACATTTACATTTAAGTCATTTAGCAGACGCTCTTATCCAGACAACATGCAAGCCTACAAATCACTGCAAGCTCCTGCAATTCATCTCAAGCCAACACATTTCACAGAACAGTTCATAGAATTGTCCATTGAAATAAATGTTGACAATTTAATCGTTACTACTTTAATATATAATAATAAACTTTAATGAAATAAATGAAAAATAAACGTTTGGTTCCTCAACTGCGTTGCCCCTCCAGTCAGCAGATGGCGATGTGCGTCTTTTAGGTTCAGGCGACGCTGCCAGTGTGACGTATAATCTAGTGGACGGGACGCTCCTTCAACAACAACAGACACCTCGGTAGCTTTATAGCAAACATAGCTACAACATTCACTCTCTTTACACTGTTTTGGTGTATGTTAGTCGCTGTGTATTAAACACACTTCTGTCGTATGTACGTGTTGGCCCATTTAATTATATAACTATGTTGTTTGTCAGCTAGCTGGTTTGCTAAATTAGCTTAGAACTGGGCTAGTTGCTAATGCTAGCTAGCGAACATCTCCGACCATGAGTTCACTAAGCTGCTCTCCTGCTAAAGAAGAGGAGGTCTTCTGGACGGAGAAAGAAGCTCTCCTGAAAGAGGAGGAGGACGAGAAGGATGTTACAATACAAAAACAAGTAGAGGGTGAGGCTGTTCCCGTGAAAGAAGAAGAGAAAGACGTTTCAGTGGAAGAAAAGGAGGAAACTGGATATCTGGGCCCGGTTTCCCCAACGCATCTTAACGCATCCTATGGTTCTGACGGTGAACTTGGCCATAAGATGGTTTTGAGAAACCGGGCCGTGATTAACACTAGTAAGTACTGTCTTAAAAACAGAGGCACAAACTCTGCAGTTGTTGAACTGATGTGTGGTGTTAAAGGGGAAATATGTAATTGCTACATTTATATTATTTATAGTCCATGTTTTATGTCCATTAAGTAACAGTTCTCTACACAAACAGAGTAACGAGACACTACTGTAAATCAAGCAGACAGTAACATTATAAACGTATTCATAGTGTAGTGAATTCACACAGGAGACTAATCTTATATCTGTGATCAATGTGGGAAGAGTTTTACTCAGTCAAGCAGCCTGGTATCACACCAGAGAACACACACAGGAGAGAAACCTTACAGCTGTGAACTATGTGGGAAGAATTTTACTACATCTAGTCATCTGATTATACACCAGAGAACACACACAGGAGAGAAACCTCATAGCTGTGGTCAATGTGACAAGAGATACTCTGATAAAAGATCTCTGATCAAACATCAGAAAATGCATTAATGAAGGAGTTTCATGATATTAATGAATTAATATCACAATGTAGAATGTTTAAACATTGTAGTAGGAGTATTTTAATGATGTCACAATGTAGAATGTTTAAACATTGTAGTAGGAGTATTTTAATGATGTCACAATGTAGAATGTTTTAACATTGTAGTAGGAGTATTTTAATGATGTCACAATGTAGAATGTTTTAACATTGTAGTAGGAGTATTTTAATGATGTCTTAACATTGTAGTAGGAGTAATTTAATAATGTCACAATGTAGAATGTTTTAACATTGTAGTAGGAGTATTTTAATGATGTCACAATGTAGAATGTTTTAACATTGTAGTAGGAGTATTTTAATGATGTCACAATGTAGAATGTTTTAACATTGTAGTAGGAGTATTTTAATGATGTCACAATGTAGAATGTTTTAACATTGTAGTAGGAGTATTTTAATGATGTCACAATGTAGAATGTTTTAACATTGTAGTAGAAGTATTTTAATGATGTCACAATGTAGAATGTTTTAACATTGTAGTAGGAGTATTTTAATAATGTCACAATGTAGAATGAACATTAAAGTTGATGTCCTTTCAATTGATTTCTGCATGAGAATGGTTTTAACATTCAGGGGAAAATCCAGGCTCTGAATTGAAAGAGTGATATTTAATGATATAACAGAAATGTTTTAACTAACAGTAAAATGAGCTGTGTTACACTTACAGCAATGTGACCCACTGGAATCAAAATGTAGCTAGATGTTTTTACAAGTTGTCCTCTAACCAGTGATGTACACATTGTTCCCAGATTCCATGTGGTTTTTGAGCTGTTAGTTTTAACAGGAGAAAATGATCTCCAGTGTTTGCACAAATGATTTCAACATGATATTTTAATGATGAGAAATAAGTGTTGCGTTCCTTTGTTTAACGACATTCTAAATGTAAATGCATCTCTCCAAATGTAGCTGACTGTCTTCTGTTCAGGTTGTTTCTCTAACCATGGATATTAATATAGGGGGAAATTTCCATGTGTTTTTTTAAAGAGTGATATTTATATGATATAACAGAAACAGCACCAAAACCTGATTTACCTTAAGCATTGGTTGATATCAGTGATTTAGTTGTCCTTAACCAGTTGTCAAAACAACAGTGTTTCTGGTGCATTTTAAAAGGTGCTTGTTTAAAAAATACAAGTAATCTGATTATTGTTGCAGATGTTTGTGCAGATGGTACATTTTATGTTTAGGTTTTCAATATCACAAATGGTTTCTGCATATTGGTTATTGATTTGGACACATTAAAGCTGTGTTTTGACATTGGGCTGAACCACCAAGCTAAATGTCATTGAAAAGACGTGGAAAAGAAGACTATATCCAATGTCCAATATACGTTTGGTTTTAGTTGAAGGTTTTAAATATTTATTTTCAGGTTGTTGTTAATAAAGACATGAAAACAACTTAATTTCAATGTTCTTACAGTTTAGACACATTGACTGAATCAACTATTTCACCAAAACCAGAACCTGTGAATTCAACTAGACTTTATTACAAACAGTAACAAAGCTGAACAATTCCATGGAAGAACTGACTCTTCATTCTTAGTACTTGGCTTTTATACAGTCTGACCCTGATATAACATTCTAACCACTACCCTGCTGCCCCAATAATACATGTAATATAGCCTATACAGTCTGATCCTTACATAACATTCTAACCACTACCCTGCTGCCCCAATAATACATGTAATATAGCCTATACAGTCTGATCCTTACATAACATTCTAACCACAACCCTGCTGCCCCAATAACACACTAAATACATGTAATATAATACATGTAATATAGCCATTAAATACATGTAATATAGCCTATACAGTCTGATCCTTACATAACATTCTAACCACTACCCTGCTGCCCCAATAATACATGTAATATAGCCTATACAGTCTGATCCTTACATAACATTCTAACCACAACCCTGCTGCCCCAATAATACACTAAATACATGTAATATAGCCTATACAGTCTGATCCTTACATAACATCATCACTCCACTTTATGAATCTACCCTGCCATCACAATATTGTGAGAGGTGATATTCTCCTGGACCAGACAGCATCACAGGTAATATTCTCCTGGACCAGACAGCATCACAGGTAATATTCTCCTGGACCAGACAGCATCACAGGTGATATTCTCCTGGACCAGACAGCATCACAGGTAATATTCTCCTGGACCAGACAGCATCACAGGTGATATTCTCCTGGACCAGACAGCATCACAGGTGATATTCTCCTGGACCAAACAGCATCACAGGCGATATTCTCCTGGACCAGACAGCATCACAGGTGATACTCCCCTGGACCAGACAGCATCACAGGTGATATTCTCCTGGACCAGACAGCATCACAGGTGATACTCCCCTGGACCAGACAGCATCACAGGTGATATTGGACCAGCTGGGTGAATACACTATATATACAATAGAAGTGGACACCCCTTCAAATAGTAGTTTAAAATTTCAGCACACCAGTTGCCAGGTGTTTAAAGCCATGCAATCTCCATAGACAAACATTGGCAGTAGAATGGCCTTACTGAAGATCTCAGTAACTTTCAACGTGACACCGTTATAAGATGGCACCTTTCCAACAAGTCAGTTTGTCAAATTCCTGCCCTGCTGGAGCTGCCTGGTCGACTGTAAGTGCTGTTATTGTGAAGTGGAAACATCTGGGACCAACAACGACTCAGCCAAGAAGTAGTGGGCCACACAAGCTCACAGAACAGGACCGTCGAGTGCTGAAGAGGGTAACGTGTAAAAATCATCTGTACTTGGTTGCAACTCTCACTAACTAGATCCAAACGGCCTCTGGAAGCAACATCAGCACAATAAACTGTTTGTCAGGAGCTTCCTGAAATTGGTTTCCACGGCCGAGCAGCTGCATACAAACCTAAGATCAATATGGGCAATGTCAAGCGTCGGCTTGAGTGGTGTAAAACTCACAGCCACTGGACTCTGGAGCCGTGGAAACGTATTCTCTGGAGTAATGAATCATCTTCACCTTCTAGCAATACAACACACTAATCTGGGTTTGAAGGATGCCAGGAGAACGGTACCTGCCCTAATGTATAGTGACAACTGTAAAGTTTGGTGGAGGAGGAATAATGGTCTGGGGCTGTTTTTCATGGTTCGGGCCCATTAGTTTCAGTTAAGGGAAATCTTAATGCTACAGCAGAGAATGACATCCTAGAGGAATCTGTACTTCCAACTTTGTGGCAACAGTTTGGGGAAGGCCCTTTCCTGTTTCAGCCTGACAACGCCCCTGTACACAAAGCGAGTTCCATACATGAATGGTTAGTTGAGATTGGTGTGGAAGAACTTCACAAAGCCCTGACATTAAAAACGTCAAACACCTTTGGGATGAATTGGAACGCTGACTGACAGGCCTCATCGCCCGACCTCACTAATGCTCTTGGAATGGAAGCAAGTGCTCGCAGCAATGTTCCATCATCTAGTGGAAAGCCTTCCCAGAAGACTGGAGGCTGTTATAGCAGCAATGTTCCAACATCTAGTGGAAAGCCTTCCCAGAAGAGTGGAGGCTGTTATAGCAGTAATGTTCCAACATCTAGAGGAAAGCCTTCCCAGAAGAGTGGAGGCTGTTATAGCAGCAAATGGGGGGGGTAAATCCATGCAAATGCCCATGATTTTGGATTGAGATGTTTGACGAGCAGGTGTCCACATACTATTGTATATTTCGTGTATATACTACAGGCAGGCAGGCCCTCCTCTCCTCTTCTCCCCCCTCTCCTCTCCTCTCCTCTCCTCTCCTCTTCTCCCCCCTCCTCTCCTCCCTTCTCTCCTTTCCTCTTCTCCCCCTCACCTCTCCTCTTCTCCCTTCTCTCCTTTCCTCTTCTGCCCCCTCTCCTCTCCTCTTCTCCCTTCTCCTCTTCTCTCCTCTTCTCCCTTCTCTCCTCACCTCTTCTCCCTTCTCTCCTCTCCTCTTCTCTCCCCTCTCCTCTTCTCCCTTCTCCCCTCTCCTCTTCTCCCTTCTCTCCCCTCTCCTCTTCTCCCTTATCTCCTCTCCTATTCTCCCCCCTCTCCTCATCTCCCCCTCTCCTCTCCTCTTCTGCCCCCTCTCCTCTCCTCTTCTCTACCCCCTCCCCTCCTCTCCTCTTTTCCTCCCTCTCCTCATCTCCCCCTCTCCTCTTCTCCCCCTCTCCCCTTCTCCCCCCTCCCCTCCTCTCCTCTTTTCCTCCCTCTCCTCTCCTCATCTCCCCCTCTCCTCTTCTCCTCCCTCTCCTCTTCTCTCTCCTCTCCTCTTCTCCCCCTTTCCCCTTCTTCTACCTCCCCTTACTTTATTTAATATAAATTAAAGGATGGGAGGGAGACAAAGAGGGGGAGGGGAAGGGAAGTAGGGTAGAGAGGGAGGAGGTGGAGAGAGAATATATTTTTATCACTGTCTTCTCACCAGTGATATCATCATAACCAGTAACCTGTTCCTCTCTTCTCCCAGCCTGACCCTGACATATAGCATCAGGCCTGTTGAGTTGACTTGGGTAACAGACCTCTAGCTTCTACACCACATCCCCCCTTCTCCTGCTCTGACATGAGACCTCATCAGTACTCATTTTGGGTGCTGGTACTGTTTATATTTAGGTGCTGAAACATTAAGCCAATATTCTATAAGAGTTGAACTCAATCAGTAGAAAGTTAGAGGTGATATTATAGGACACTATGTGTAACGTTGCTGCTCTGTCAGCAGTTTCCTGTGGAGTTTTTTTTAACATGTTAGTTTGCTGTAGTGTGTTCAACCACTGATCCAAGATAAGTTGCTAAGAAGTTTATCTCACATCAAAGACCTAATGAACTAATGACATAGAAGTCATATAGCCGAGCAGCACGTTCCAGTCTTCAGTCCTCTCTACATGACAGTGACTTGTGTATGTCAGTGGAGGCCCAGTTAGAGACAGATATGATACCTGCAGTGGTACTGATGACCCTGTTGTGGAGCACAGGTAGGATGCTCTTATACTGATATACACTTGTGACAGTTATTGAGATATGATGTAATATTGTAAGATATATTATAATTTGCAGGGTTAGTAAAATAACATGCAACTGGAAGCAGACAGTAAAAATGTGTCTCAAAGCAGGACAATGATGTGATCACCTGTAAATGTACTTTACTGTAGTCTAACTGTCCATCTGGGGACAGGCACTAATGTCAGTTAAGTTGTGATGGTGTCCTGCATCTGACTGTTGTATATTCAGTGTGTCAATGATTGATTGTATCTGTCTCTATGTAAATTAATGAAATAATATATTATGTATTCTATATTATATTGGTGTTATGTTAGAGTAGGAGAAGGGAGGGGTGTAGATGATAGAGGTCTATTAGCTAAGTCAAGATCAACAGGTCCAACACTATACGTCACGAAGAGAGAGAGAATGAGAGAATGAGAGAGAGAGAGAGAGAGAGAGAGAGAGAGAGAGAGAGAGAGAGAGAGATGAGAAGAGAGGAGGGGTGGGGAGAGAGATTTGAGGAGGAGGAGAGAGGAGGGTTGGGGAGAGAGAAGGGTAGAGGAGAGAGGAGGGTAGGGGATAGAGGGTAGGGTAGAGAGAAGGGGAGGGGAGAAAGGAGGGAAGGGGAGAGTGGAGGATAGGAGAGAGAAGGGTAGAGTAGAGATGATGGGAGGGAGGGGATAGAGAGATTTGCAGTAGAGAGAAGAGGGTAGGGGAGAGAGGGGGGTGGAGGAGAGAGGAGGGTAGGGGAGAGAAGAGGGTAGGGGAGAGAAGAGGGTAGGGGAGAGAGGAGGGTGGAGGAGAGATGGCGAATGTGTTTACACATGGGTGTTGTTGCACCATATCACTGTCTTCCCCATCATATCATGAAAGTGTCATGTTTTGTCTTATATTATCTTGTCATTTTGCTTTTCCCTCTGTTCGTTTTCCCCCTGCTGGTCTTTTTAGGTTCGTTCCCTTTTTTCTCTCTCCCTTCCTCTCTCTCTTCTCTCTATCGTTCCGTTCCTGCTCCCAGCTGTTCCTATTCCCCTAATCAATCATTTAGTCTTCCCACACCTGTTCCCTATCTTTTTCCCTGATTAGAGTCCCTATTTCTCCCCTTGTTTTCCGTTTCTGCCCTGTCGGATCCTTGTCTATTGTTCACCGTGCTGTGTCTGTGTATCGCCCTGTCGTGTCGTGTTTCCCTCAGATGCTGCGTGGTGAGCAGGTGTCTGAGTCTGCTACGTTCAAGTGCCTTCCCGAGGCAACCTGCAGTTCATGATCGAGTCTCCAGTCTGTTCTCGTCATTACGAGTGGAATATTGCTTTATGATTGTAGATTTACTTTACTGGATTAAAGACTCTGTTTTCGCCAAGTCGCTTTTGGGTCCTCATTCACCTGCATAACAGAAGGATCCGACCAAAGAATGGACCCAGCGACTACAGACGCTCGTAACACTGCCGTCGAGATCCAAGGAGCCATGCTCGGCAGACACGAGCAGGAATTGTCTGCTGCTCGCCATGCCGTGGAGGACCTGGCCGCTCAGGTTTCCGACCTCTCTGGACAGTTCCAGAGTCTTCGTCTCGTGCCACCTGTTACTTCCTGGCCTGCCGAGCCTCCGGAACCTAGGGTTAATAACCCACCTTGCTACTCCGGGCAGCCCACGGAGTGCCGCTCCTTTCTCACCCAGTGTGATATTGTGTTCTCTCTCCAACTCAACACATACTCTAGAGAGAGAGCTCGGGTTGCTTACGTCATTTCACTCCTTACTGGCCGGGCTCGAGAGTGGGGCACAGCTATCTGGGAGGCAAGGGCTGATTGTTCAAACAATTACCAGAACTTTAAAGAGGAGATGATTCGGGTTTTTGACCGTTCAGTTTTTGGTAGGGAGGCTTCTAGGGCCCTGGCTTCCCTATGCCAAGGTGATCGATCCATAACGGATTACTCTATAGAGTTTCGCACTCTTGCTGCCTCTAGTGACTGGAACGAGCCGGCGCTGCTCGCTCGTTTTCTGGAGGGACTCCACGCAGTGGTCAAAGATGAGATTCTCTCTCGGGAGGTTCCTTCCAGTGTGGACTCTTTGATTGCTCTCGCCATCCGCATAGAACGACGGGTAGATCTTCGTCACCAAGCTCGTGGAAGAGAGCTCGCGTCAACGGTGTTTCCCTGCTCCGCATCGCAACCATCTCCCTCCTCTGGCTCAGAGACTGAGCCCATGCAGCTGGGAGGTATTCGCATCTCGACTAAGGAGAGGGAACGGAGGATCACCAACCGCCTGTGCCTCTATTGCGGATTTGATGGACATTTTGTCAATTCATGTCCAGTAAAGGCCAGAGCTCATCAGTAAGCGGAGGGCTACTGGTGAGCGCTACTACTCAGGTCTCTTCATCTAGATCCTGTACTACTATGTCGGTCCATCTACGCTGGACCGGTTCGGGTGCTACATGCAGTGCCTTGATTGACTCTGGGGCTGAGGGTTGTTTCATGGATGAAGCATGGGCTCGGAAACATGACATTCCTTTCAGACAGTTAGACAAGCCTACGCCCATGTTCGCCTTAGATGGTAGTCATCTTCCCAGTATCAGATTTGAGACACTACCTTTAACCCTCACAGTATCTGGTAACCACAGTGAAACTATTTCTTTTTTGATTTTTCGTTCACCTTTTACACCTGTTGTTTTGGGTCATCCCTGGCTAGTATGTCATAATCCTTCTATTAATTGGTCTAGTAATTCTATCCTATCCTGGAACGTTTCTTGTCATGTGAAGTGTTTAATGTCTGCCATTCCTCCCATTTCTTCTGTCCCCACTTCTCAGGAGGAACCTGGCGATTTGACAGGAGTGCCGGAGGAATATCATGATCTGCGCACGGTCTTCAGTCGGTCCCGAGCCAACTCCCTTCCTCCTCACCGGTCGTATGATTGTAGTATTGATCTCCTTCCGGGGACCACTCCTCCTCGGGGTAGACTATACTCTCTGTCGGCTCCCGAACGTAAGGCTCTCGAGGATTATTTATCTGTGTCTCTTGACGCCGGTACCATAGTGCCTTCTTCCTCTCCGGCCGGGGCGGGGTTCTTTTTGTTAAGAAAAAGGACGGTACTCTGCGCCCCTGCGTGGATTATCGAGGGCTGAATGACATAACGGTTAAGAATCGTTATCCGCTTCCCCTTATGTCATCAGCCTTCGAGATTCTGCAGGGAGCCAGGTGCTTTACTAAGTTGGACCTTCGTAACGCTTACCATCTCGTGCGCATCAGAGAGGGGGACGAGTGGAAAACGGCGTTTAACACTCCGTTAGGGCATTTTGAGTACCGGGTTCTGCCGTTTGGTCTCGCCAATGCGCCAGCTGTTTTTCAGGCATTAGTTAATGATGTTCTGAGAGACATGCTGAACATCTTTGTTTTTGTCTATCTTGACGATATCCTGATTTTTTCACCGTCACTCGAGATTCATGTTCAGCACGTTCGACGTGTTCTCCAGCGCCTTTTAGAGAATTGTCTCTACGTGAAGGCTGAGAAGTGCTCTTTTCATGTCTCTTCCGTTACTTTTCTCGGTTCCGTTATTTCCGCTGAAGGCATTCAGATGGATTCCGCTAAGGTCCAAGCTGTCAGTGATTGGCCCGTTCCAAGGTCACGTGTCGAGTTGCAGCGCTTTCTAGGTTTCGCTAATTTCTATCGGCGTTTCATTCGTAATTTCGGTCAAGTTGCTGCCCCTCTCACAGCTCTTACTTCTGTCAAGACGTGTTTTAAGTGGTCCGGTTCCGCCCAGGGAACTTTTGATCTTCTAAAAGAACGTTTTACGTCCGCTCCTATCCTCGTTACTCCTGACGTCACTAGACAATTCATTGTCGAGGTTGACGCTTCAGAGGTAGGCGTGGGAGCCATTCTATCCCAGCGCTTCCAGTCTGACGATAAGGTTTATCCTTGCGCTTATTTTTCTCATCGCCTGTCGCCATCTGAACGCAACTATGATGTGGGTAACCGCGAACTGCTCGCCATCCGCTTAGCCCTAGGCGAATGGCGACAGTGGTTGGAGGGGGCGACCGTTCCTTTTGTCGTTTGGACAGACCATAAGAACCTTGAGTACATCCGTTCTGCCAAACGACTTAATGCCCGTCAAGCTCGTTGGGCGTTGTTTTTCGCTCGTTTCGAGTTTGTGATTTCTTACCGTCCGGGTAGCAAAAACACCAAGCCTGATGCCTTATCCCGTCTGTTTAGTTCTTCTGTGGCTTCTACTGATCCCGAGGGGATTCTTCCTTATGGGCGTGTTGTCGGGTTGACAGTCTGGGGAATTGAAAGACAGGTTAAGCAAGCACTCACGCACACTGCGTCGCCGCGCGCTTGTCCTAGTAACCTCCTTTTCGTTCCTGTTTCCACTCGTCTGGCTGTTCTTCAGTGGGCTCACTCTGCCAAGTTAGCTTGTCATCCCGGTGTTCGAGGCACTCTTGCGTCTATTCGCCAGCGCTTTTGGTGGCCGACTCAGGAGCGTGACACGCGCCGTTTCGTGGCTGCTTGTTCGGACTGCGCGCAGACTAAGTCAGGTAACTCTCCTCCTGCCGGTCGTCTCAGACCGCTCCCCATTCCTTCTCGACCATGGTCTCACATCGCCCTAGACTTCATTACCGGTCTGCCTTTGTCTGCGGGGAAGACTGTGATTCTTACGGTTGTCGATAGGTTCTCTAAGGCGGCACATTTCATTCCCCTCGCTAAACTTCCTTCCGCTAAGGAGACGGCACAAATCATCATCGAGAATGTGTTCAGAATTCATGGCCTCCCGTTAGACGCCGTTTCAGACAGAGGCCCGCAATTCACGTCACAGTTTTGGAGGGAGTTCTGTCGTTTGATTGGTGCGTCCGTCAGTCTCTCTTCCGGGTTTCATCCCCAGTCTAACGGTCAAGCAGAGAGGGCCAATCAGACGATTGGTCGCATACTACGCAGCCTTTCTTTCAGAAACCCTGCGTCTTGGGCAGAACAGCTCCCCTGGGCAGAATACGCTCACAACTCGCTTCCTTCGTCTGCTACCGGGTTATCTCCGTTTCAGAGTAGTCTGGGTTACCAGCCTCCTCTGTTCTCATCCCAGCTTGCCGAGTCCAGCGTTCCCTCCGCTCAAGCGTTTGTCCAACGTTGTGAGCGCACCTGGAGGAGGGTGAGGTCTGCACTTTGCCGTTACAGGGCACAGACTGTGAGAGCCGCCAATAAACGTAGGATTAAGAGTCCAAGGTATTGTTGCGGCCAGAGAGTGTGGCTTTCCACTCGCAACCTTCCTCTTACGACAGCTTCTCGTAAGTTGACTCCGCGGTTCATTGGTCCGTTCCGTGTCTCCCAGGTCGTCAATCCTGTCGCTGTGCGACTGCTTCTTCCGCGACATCTTCGTCGCGTCCATCCTGTCTTCCATGTCTCCTGTGTCAAGCCCTTTCTTCGCACCCCCGTTCGTCTCCCCCCCCCCCTCCCGTCCTTGTCGAGAGCACACCTATTTACAAGGTACGTAGGATCATGGACATGCGTTCTCGGGGACGGGGTCACCAATACTTAGTGGATTGGGAGGGTTACGGTCCTGAGGAGAGGAGTTGGGTTCCGTCTCGGGACGTGCTGGACCGTTCACTTATTGATGATTTCCTCCGTTGCCGCCAGGATTCCTCCTCGAGTGCGCCAGGAGGCGCTCGGTGAGTGGGGGGGGGTACTGTCATGTTTTGTCTTATATTATCTTGTCATTTTGCTTTTCCCTCTGTTCGTTTTCCCCCTGCTGGTCTTTTTAGGTTCGTTCCCTTTTTTCTCTCTCCCTTCCTCTCTCTCTTCTCTCTATCGTTCCTGCTCCCAGCTGTTCCTATTCCCCTAATCAATCATTTAGTCTTCCCACACCTGTTCCCTATCTTTTTTCCCTGATTAGAGTCCCTATTTCTCCCCTTGTTTTCCGTTTCTGCCCTGTCGGATCCTTGTCTATTGTTCACCGTGCTGTGTCTGTGTATCGCCCTGTCGTGTCGTGTTTCCCTCAGATGCTGCGTGGTGAGCAGGTGTCTGAGTCTGCTACGTTCAAGTGCCTTCCCGAGGCAACCTGCAGTTCATGATCGAGTCTCCAGTCTGTTCTCGTCATTACGAGTGGAATTATGCTTTATGATTGTAGATTTACTTTACTGGATTAAAGACTCTGTTTTCGCCAAGTCGCTTTTGGGTCCTCATTCACCTGCATAACAGAAAGGTCATGTTATGTTGATTTAACCTCTGTCTCTCTCTCCCTTTCTCTCTGTCTCTCTATTTGTCCTCTGTCTCTCTCTTTCTCCTCAGATCTCCAGGCTCAAAGCGTCAGTCCACCAGGTAGGTAGAGTATAAATCTACAGTGATTATAATAGTTCAATATTAGTCAACTTTATTATCCCACATGAAGAAAGTCATGTGTCCACACAAACCATTCTAAAACCCAATAACAAGTAGTGTTTTATGGAACTACTTATACTTGACATATTATATATTATATTGGTCTGATGTTAGAGTAGGAGAAGGGGGGTGTTGATAATAGAGGTCTGTTACCAAGGCAACAGGTATGATGCTATCTGTCAGGAAGAGAGAGAGAGGAACAGAGAGAGAGAGAGAGAAGGCGTGGAGAGAAAGTGAGATGTCAACAGAGATAGGGCTGACAGACTAACATGCAGCCAACTGAATATCTTGTCTTTACTGACTTCTCACCAGTGATGTCATCATAACCAGCAACCTTTTCCACTCTTGGTCCGGCTCAGCTTGACCCTGACCTCTGATATTAATGATTTAAAAAAAATTAAATTCGATTTAATCTCATCTGCAAAGAGTTACACATTTGCATGGAAGGGGAATGTACACTACATGACCAAAAGTATGTGGACACCTGCTCATCTAATATCTCATTCCAAAATCATGGGCATTAATATGGAGTCGGTCCCCCCCTTTGTGCTATAACAGCCCCTCTCAGAAGAGACCCTCTCAGAAGACACCCCTGTTTTGCGAAGACTTTCCACTAGAAGATGGAACATTGCTGCTATAACAGCCCCGTCTTCTGGTAAGGCTTTCCACTAGATGATGGAACATTGCTGCAGGGACTTGCTTCCATTCAGCCACAACAGCATTAGTGAGGTTGGGCGATTAGGCCTGGCTCGCAGTCAACGTTTCAATTCATCCCTAAAGGTATTCAATGGGGTTTAGGTCAGGGCTCTGTGAAGGCCAGTAAAGTTCTTCCACATCGATCTCAACAAACTATTTCTGTATGGACCTCGCTTTGTGCACAGGGGCATTGTCATGCTGAAACAGGAAAGGGCCTTCCCCAAACTGTTGCCACAAAGTTGGGAACACAGAATAGTCTAGAATGTAATTGTATGCTGTAGCGATTAGATTTCACTTCAATGAAACTAAGGGGCCTAACCCGATCCATTAAAAACAACCCCAGACCATTATTCCTCCTCCACCAAACTTTACAGTTGGCACCATGTTTTGGGGCAGGTAGCGTCTCCTGGCATCTGCCAAACCCAGGTTTGTGGTACGGACTGCCAGATGGTGAAACGAGATTCATCACTCCAGAGAAAGTGTTTCCACTCCAGCAGACGCTTGGCATTGCACATGGTGATCTTAGGCTTGGGTGCTGCTGCTCTGCTGTAGAAACTAATTTCATGAAGCTCCAGACGAACAGTTCTTGTGCTGAAGTTTCTTCCAGAGGAAGTTTGGAATTCGGAAGTGAGTGTTGCAACCGAGGACAGATGATTTTTCATTTTAATCATTTTAGTCAATAAGATTCTTGCTACGTAAGCTTAACTTTCTGAACATTCGAGACGTGTAGTCCACTTGTCATTCCAATCTCCTTTGCATTAGCGTAGCCTCTTCTGTAGCCTGTCAACTATGTGTCTGTCTATCCCTGTTCTCTCCTCTCTGCACAGACCATACAAACGCTCCACACCGCGTGGCCGCGGCCACCCTAATCTGGTGGTCCCAGCGCGCACGACCCACGTGGAGTTCCAGGTCTCCGGTAGCCTCTGGAACTGCCGATCTGCGGCCAACAAGGCAGAGTTCATCTCAGCCTATGCCTCCCTCCAGTCCCTCGACTTCTTGGCACTGACGGAAACATGGATCACCACAGATAACACTGCCACTCCTACTGCTCTCTCTTCGTCCGCCCACGTGTTCTCGCACACCCCGAGAGCTTCTGGTCAGCGGGGTGGTGGCACCGGGATCCTCATCTCTCCCAAGTGGTCATTCTCTCTTTCTCCCCTTACCCATCTGTCTATCGCCTCCTTTGAATTCCATGCTGTCACAGTTACCAGCCCTTTCAAGCTTAACATCCTTATCATTTATCGCCCTCCAGGTTCCCTCGGAGAGTTCATCAATGAGCTTGATGCCTTGATAAGCTCCTTTCCTGAGGACGGCTCACCTCTCACAGTTCTGGGCAACTTTAACCTCCCCACGTCTACCTTTGACTCATTCCTCTCTGCCTCCTTCTTTCCACTCCTCTCCACTTTTGACCTCACCCTCTCACCTTCCCCCCCTACTCACAAGGCAGGCAATACGCTCGACCTCATCTTTACTAGATGCTGTTCTTCCACTAACCTCATTGCAACTCCCCTCCAAGTCTCCGACCACTACCTTGTATCCTTTTCCCTCTCGCTCTCATCCAACACTTACCACACTGCCCCTACTCGGATGGTATCGCGCCGTCCCAACCTTCGCTCTCTCTCCCCCGCTACTCTCTCCTCTTCCATCCTATCATCTCTTCCCTCTGCTCAAACCTTCTCCAACCTATCTCCTGATTCTGCCTCCTCAACCCTCCTCTCCTCCCTTTCTGCATCCTTTGACTCTCTATGCCCCCTATCCTCCAGGCCGGCTCGGTCCTACCCTCCCGCTCCGTGGCTCGACGACTCATTGCGAGCTCACAGAACAGGGCTCCGGGCAGCCGAGCGGAAATGGAGGAAAACTCGCCTCCCTGCGGACCTGGCATCCTTTCGCTCCCTCCTCTCTACATTTTCCTCTTCTGTCTCTGCTGCTAAAGCCACTTTCTACCACTCTAAATTCCAAGCTTCTGCCTCTAACCCTAGGAAGCTCTTTGCCACCTTCTCCTCCCTCCTGAATCCTCCTCCCACTCCCCCCCCCCCTCCTCCCTCTCTGCAGATGACTTCGTCAACCATTTTGAAAAGAAGGTCGACGACATCCGATCCTCGTTTGCTAAGTCAAACGACACCGCTGGTTCTGCTCACACTGCCCTACCCTGTGCTCTGACCTCTTTCTCTCCTCTCTCTCCAGATGAAATCTCGCGTCTTGTGACGGCCGGCCGCCCAACAACCTGCCCGCTTGACCCTATCCCCTCCTCTCTTCTCCAGACCATTTCCGGAGACCTTCTCCCTTACCTCACCTCGCTCATCAACTCATCCCTGACCGCTGGCTACGTCCCTTCCGTATTCAAGAGAGCGAGAGTTGCACCCCTTCTGAAAAAACCTACACTCGATCCCTCCGATGTCAACAACTACAGACCAGTATCCCTTCTTTCTTTTCTCTCCAAAACTCTTGAACGTGCCGTCCTTGGCCAGCTCTCCCGCTATCTCTCTCAGAATGACCTTCTTGATCCAAATCAGTCAGGTTTCAAGACTAGTCATTCAACTGAGACTGCTCTTCTCTGTATCACGGAGGCGCTCCGCACCGCTAAAGCTAACTCTCTCTCCTCTGCTCTCATCCTTCTAGACCTATCGGCTGCCTTCGATACTGTGAACCATCAGATCCTCCTCTCCACCCTCTCCGAGTTGGGCATCTCCGGCGCGGCCCACGCTTGGATTGCATCCTACCTGACAGGTCGCTCCTACCAGGTGGCGTGGCGAGAATCTGTCTCCTCATCACGCGCTCTCACCACTGGTGTCCCCCAGGGCTCTGTTCTAGGCCCTCTCCTATTCTCGCTATACACCAAGTCACTTGGCTCTGTCATAACCTCACATGGTCTCTCCTATCATTGCTATGCAGACGACACACAATTAATCTTCTCCTTTCCCCCTTCTGATGACCAGGTGGCGAATCGCATCTCTGCATGTCTGGCAGACATATCAGTGTGGATGACGGATCACCACCTCAAGCTGAACCTCGGCAAGACGGAGCTGCTCTTCCTCCGGGGAAGGACTGCCCGTTCCATGATCTCGCCATCACGGTTGACAACTCCATTGTGTCCTCCTCCCAGAGCGCTAAGAACCTTGGCGTGATCCTGGACAACACCCTGTCGTTCTCAACTAACATCAAGGCGGTGGCCCGTTCCTGTAGGTTCATGCTCTACAACATCCGCAGAGTACGACCCTGCCTCACACAGGAAGCGGCGCAGGTCCTAATCCAGGCACTTGTCATCTCCCGTCTGGATTACTGCAACTCGCTGTTGGCTGTGCTCCCTGCCTGTGCCATTAAACCCCTACAACTCATCCAGAACGCCGCAGCCCGTCTGGTGTTCAACCTTCCCAAGTTCTCTCACGTCACCCCGCTCCTCCGCTCTCTCCACTGGCTTCCAGTTGAAGCTCGCATCCGCTACAAGACCATGGTGCTTGCCTACGGAGCTGTGAGGGGAACGGCACCTCAGTACCTCCAGGCTCTGATCAGGCCCTACACCCAAACAAGGGCACTGCGTTCATCCATCTCTGGCCTGCTCGCCTCCCTACCACTGAGGAAGTACAGTTCCCGCTCAGCCCAGTCAAAACTGTTCGCTGTTCTGGCCCCCCAATGGTGGAACAAACTCCCTCACGACACCAGGACAGCGGAGTCAATCACCACCTTCCGGAGACACCTGAAACCCCACCTCTTTAAGGAATACCTAGGATAGGATAAGTAATCCTTCTCACCCCCCCCCTTTAAGATTCAGATGCACTATTGTAAAGTGACTGTTCCACTGGATGTCATAAGGTGAATGCACCAATTTGTAAGTCGCTCTGGATAAGAGCTTCTGCTAAATGACTTAAATGTAAATGTAATGTAATGTAATGATTTTTACACGCGACGAACTTCAGCACTCGCGGTCCCGTTCTGTGAGCTTGTGTGAACTACCACTTCGAGGCTAAGCCACTGCTGAGGAGACAGGGGAGGAGGGAGAGAGAGAGAGATAGTTCTTACTCACTGACAGACTGAGGAGGAGACAGGGGAGGAGGGAGAGAGAGAGAGATAGGAGAGAGAGATAGTTCCTACTCACTGACAGACTGAGGAGGAGACATGGGAGGAGGGAGAGAGAGAGAGATAGTTCTTACTCACTGACAGACTGAGGAGGAGACAGGGGAGGAGGGAGAGAGAGATAGGAGAGAGAGATAGTTCCTACTCACTGACAGACTGAGGAGGAGACAGGGGAGGAGGGAGAGAGAGAGAGATAGTTCTTACTCACTGACAGACTGAGGAGGAGACAGGGGAGGAGGGAGAGAGAGAGATAGGAGAGAGAGATAGATCTTACTCACTGACAGACTGAGGAGGAGACAGGGGAGGAGGGAGAGAGAGAGAGATAGGAGAGAGAGATAGATCTTACTCACTGACAGACTGAGGAGGAGACAGGGGAGGAGGGAGAGAGAGAGAGATAGGAGAGAGAGATAGATCTTACTCACTGACAGACTGAGGAGGAGACAGGGGAGAAGGGAGAGAGAGATAGTTCTTACTAAGAGACTGGGTTGGTAGAAGGAGACAGGGGAGGAGAGAGAGAGAGAGAGAGATAGTTCTTACTAACAGACTGGGTTGGTAGAAGGAGACAGGGGAGGAGGGAGAGAGAGAGATAGTTCTTACTCACTGACAGACTGAGGAGGAGACAGGGGAGGAGGGAGAGAGAGATAGTTCTTACTAAGAGACTGGGTTGGTAGAAGGAGACAGGGGAGGAGAGAGAGAGAGTTAGTTCTTACTAACAGACTGGGTTGGTAGAAGGAGACAGGGGAGGAGAGAGAGACAAACATTTAAATCAAATGAATATCTTTTCATTAGTGACTTCTCACCAGTGATGTCATCATAACCAGTAACCTGTTCCTATCCTGGCCCAGCCTGACCCTGACATATAGCATCAGGCCTGTTGAGTTGACTTGGGTAACAGAGAAAGGGAGGGGCGAGAGAGGAGGGTTGGGGAGAGAGAAAGGGAGGGGAGAGAGAGGAGGGTTGGGGAGAGAGAAAGGGAGGGGAGAGAGAAAGGGAGGGGTGAGAGAGGAGGGTTGGGGAGAGAGAAAGGGAGGGGAGAGAGAAAGGGAGGGGTGGTGAGAGAGGAGGGTTGGGGAGAGAGAAAGGGAGGGGAGAGAGAGGAGGGTTGGGGAGAGAGAAAGGGAGGGGAGAGAGAGGAGGGTTGGGGAGAGAGAAAGGGAGGGGAGAGAGAAAGGGAGGGGAGAGAGAAAGGGATGGGTGAGAGAGGAGGGTTGGGGAGAGAGAAAGGGAGGGGAGAGAGAAAGGGAGGGGTGAGAGAAAGGGAGGGGAGAGAGAAAGGGAGGGGAGAGAGAAAGGGAGGGGGGAGAGAGGAGGGTTGGGGAGAGAGAAAGGGAGGGGAGAGAGAAAGGGAGGGGAGAGAGAAAGGGAGGGGAGAGAGGAGGGTAGGGGAGAGAGGAGGGTGGAGGAGAGAGGAGGGTAGGGGAGAGAGGAGGGTGGAGGAGAGATGGGGAATGTGTTTACACATGGGTGTTGTTGCACCATACCAACGATAAGCCTGTCTTCCCCATCACATCATGAAAGGTCATGTTGATGTTCATTTAACCTCTGTCTCTCTCTTCCTCTGACTCCTCCCTTTCTCCTCCCTTTCTCTCTCTCTCTTTCTCCTCAGATCTCCAGGCTCAAAGCGTCAGTCCACCAGGTAGGTAGAGTATAAATCTACAGTGATTATAGCAGTTCAATATTAGTCAACTTTATTATCCAACATGGAGAAATTCATGTGTCCATACAAACCATTCTAAACCCCAATAACAAGTAGTGTTTTATGGAACTACTAATACTTGTCAACCACAAAGCATCACTGCTGTTAGAATAACAGAATCACTGTCATCATCTGTCCTCACCACTGTGTTTTCCTCTCTGCTGTTTACAGCTGAACAATCAGTCAGACTGGTGAATGCGACCACTTCCTCTTCTGGGACAGTGGAAGTCTTCTACAGAGGAGAGTGGTTGGGTCTATGTCCTAGTTGGTGGAGCATGATAGAGGTTAATGTTGTGTGTAGAGAGCTGGACTGTGGGAATCCTGTATCTGAATCTAGAGGACCTCTGATTGGAGATGAAAGAAGAGGAGTCGCACTATATGGTTGTCGTGGAAACGAGTCTTCTATTGGACAGTGTGACATCATAGGAGGACTTGGTTACTGTCTTAGTGGATATTATCATCGTGTGACCTGTTCAGGTAAGAGACTGGTCACATTGAGAGATTTATTTATACATTATACAATATTACCATGTATCATGAATTATGTGTTTTTATTTCATTTAAATAGAGGGAGAGATGTCAGATGTATTTAAACATTATATTTGTGTTTGTCATATTGGTTTATGGGAGATGTTCATGGGCAGATCATTGTAGTTCAGATGGTACTGAAGTGAAGCTGCCTGATGGATGTCCAGCTGTTTATTTTCTATAAAGTGAAGTGAACTTATTCCTGTCTCCTGCCTGCATTATTCCCAACCCGATCCTGAGTGACTAAGAACCCATTTCTACCTCTTACAGTATCAAACATAGCAAACTACTATCTTTTATCCAACATATTTGTGTTTAGTCCTTGACAGTGTCATCAACAAAACTGATTGAATGTTCAACCAACTCTTTTTCTCCAGAGTCTGTGCGGCTTGTGGATGGAGCTGGTCTCTGCTCTGGGAGAGTGGAGGTGAAGTCCAATCAGTCCTGGGCCTCAGTGTGTGAAGCTGACTTTGACCGGCAGGATGCAGAGGTAGTCTGTAGGGATGTTGGCTGTGGGGCTCCTGCAGCTCTACAGGGGGGGCTCTATGGAGGAGGTGAGGGTCAGACCTGGGATAAAGAGTTCCAGTGTAAAGGCAAAGAGTCCCTTCTCCTGGACTGTGACACCTCAGACAGAGAGAACAACACCTGCCTACCTGGTAATGCTGTTGGACTCACCTGCTCAGGTAAGAAACAGTTTGTCACTCAATCAACATTGTTTCTCACCTGGAGTGAAGAATATGAGAGAAAATATAGGTGTGTTTTAGTGAGAAAATAGTCAGATTACTGTCTCTCTCTCCTCTTTTCTCAGAGCCTGATGATGTGAGGCTGGTGGGAGGAGGCAGTCGCTGTGCTGGTGGAGTGGAGTGGTACGACCAGGGAGAGTGGAGGACTGTGGGAACTTTCTCTGACGTGATGTCTATAGCTGTAGTAGTGTGTAGACAGATGGGTTGTGGCTCCAATGTTTCAGTACTTCCTGGAAACACCAATAGAGGGTTTGCAGTTTCCTGTTCTGGGTCTGAGTCTTCACTGAGGGAGTGTTTTAGAAGTTATGATCTCCTTCCTGGACTCACAGTGATCTGCTCAGGTAATAACAACATATTATAATTATATTCAACTGATTTCCTTCATTCATACAACTTCCTCTGCACCTCTCATGATGACTGTTTAGCTTGTCAGTCTGCTTTTCTAAATAGATCACTCAGTCAAGTAGAAATCAAATACAACTTAAATATCCCAGAATGCTTTGTATGTGATTGTTCTCAGTGAACGTCTCTACTCACTACCACTGTCACATGTCATGTTATTGTCACATCTAAATAAGGAAAGTAGTTGAGGAGCTAAGTTTTCTTTTTCTCTCCTCTTGTTCCAGATGTCCTGCTTCAGCCTGATATCAACATATGTTGTCTCAGTGACTGTAGGCCCACTACTCATGTTGCCCTGTGAGGGAGGGTGGCTGGCACTGTTACATGCTGATGTTATTGTCATATCTATAGGAAACTAGTTGAAGAGGTTTTTCTTGTTCTCTTTTATTGTTACAGATCTCCTGGTCCAGCCTGATATCTACCTGACTGACCCAATGGGAGGGTTCTTCAGGGGCCACCAGGGGCCTGAGATGTTCAGGGGCTACAACTTCACCATCACCTGCTCCACTCAGCCACAGTACCCAGGAGGCTCCTTCCTCCTCACGTTCACCGGCTCCAACAGAACCCAGATCCAGCCAGCTGTCAATCACTCTGCTGCCTTCCTCTTCCCTGCTGCAGATGACTCCCACCAAGGGAACTACATCTGTGTTTATGAGAATTATGTTTTCTCTCATAATTTCTCCTCTGAGAGTGAGCTCCTCTCCCTCACCATCACAGGTAACTGAACAGGAACCAGACTTATAACTTTGTCATTGACAGATTTCCCACAGATCAATGTGATGATGATCAGTCCCCTCATCAAAGGTGTTTCTGTTTGCAGCCTCTCCTCTGCCAGCCTTCATCATCAGACACGTTGTAGTGCTGCTGATCCTACTGACAACAATCAACACCTCCTACCTGTACTACAAGGTAAAGACATTTACTCAGACGTTACAAGTCATTTAAACTAGAGGGAGAGGGAGGGAGAGAGAATGGAGATACTAGAGAGTAAATGTCTGACTGTTGGTGCTGTGTCTCTCTAGCCCACCAGGAGGCAGAAGAGAGTGAACAGGGTGAGCAGCATGGATCTTTATGTCAATGCCATGGAGATGGTCTCTCTGAGCTCCAGAGCTGAAGCTGGACCGGGAGAGGAGAGAGCAGCCCAGGGGACAGAGTAGGAGTAGAATGAAGCTGACCCTACAGGCTGATCTTAGGTCAGTTTTGTGTTTTAAATCGATGGTCAGCAGTGGACTGGTGTTTAAAATGTGGTGACAAACCTGAAGTGGTTCTAATTTTAATAACAAGTTCAGAATGAGTTTAATTTTCTAGAACCTTGGAAGAAATCTAAAAGGAGTGATTGCAACCACCATTATTCATTTAGTTTGTTTTTACCACCAGATAAACATGGGGTTTGGGTAACATGGGGTAACATGGGGTTTTGGTAACATGGGGTTTGTGTAACATGGGGTAACATGGGGTTCTGGGTAACATGGGGTTCTGGGTAACAAGGGGTTTTGGTAACATGGGGTAACATGGGGTTTTGGTAACATGGGGTTTGTGTAACATGGGGTAACATGGGGTTCTGGGTAACATGGGGTTCTGGGTAACAAGGGGTTTTGGTAACATGGGGTTTTGGTAACATGGGGTTCTGGGTAACATGGGGTTCTGGGTAACATGGGGTTTTGGGTAACATGGGGTTTGGTGTAACATGGTGTTTGGGGTAACATGGTGTTTTGGGTATCATGGGGGTTTGGGTAACATGGGGTTTTGGGTAACATGGGGTTCTGGGTAACATGGGGTTTTGGGTAACATGGGGTTTTGTGTAACATGGTGTTTGGGGTAACATGGTGTTTTGGGTAACATGGGGTTCTGGGTAACATGGGGGTTTGGGTATCATGGGGTTCTGGTAACATGGGGTTCTGGTAACATGGTGTTTTGGGTAACATGGGGTTCTGGTAACATGCGGTTTTGGGTAACATGAGGTTTTGGGGTAACATGGGGTTTTTGGTATCATGGGGTTTTGGGTAACATGAGGTTTTGGGGTAACATGGGGTTTTTGGTAAATGGGGTTTTGGGTTAACATGAGGTTTTGGGGTAACATGGGGTTTTGGGTAACATGGGGTTTTTGGTAACATGGGGTTTGGGGTAACACAGGGTTTTGGGTAACATGGGGTTTGATTATTTTAAGAGAGTAGCTCAGTAATGGCTATTTTGTGTCCAGAATGTATTGCTTTCTGCTTTTGTCTTCATCTTATTTAGTGTCTCTTAGATTCTTTATCTTATTTAGTGTCTCTTAGATTCTTCATCTTATTTAGTGTCTCTTAGATTCTTTATCTTATTTAGTGTCACTTAGATTCTTTATCTTATTTAGTGTCTCTTAGATTCTTTATCTTATTTAGTGTCTCTTAGATTCTTTATCTTATTTAGTGTCTCTTAGATTCTTTATCTTATTTAGTGTTTCTTAGATTCTTTATCTTATTTAGTGTCACTTAGATTCTTTATCTTATTTAGTGTCTCTTAGATTCTTTATCTTATTTAGTGTCTCTTAGATTCTTTATCTTATTTAGTGTCACTTAGATTCTTTATCTTATTTAGTGTCTCTTAGATTCTTTATCTTATTTAGTGTCTCTTAGATTCTTTATCTTATTTAGTGTCTCTTAGATTCTTTATCTTATTTAGTGTCTCTTAGATTCTTTATCTTATTTAGTGTCTCTTAGATTCTTTATCTTATTTAGTGTCTCTTAGATTCTTTATCTTATTTAGTGTCTCTTAGATTCTTTATCTTCTTTAGTGTCTCTTAGATTCTTTATCTTATTTAGTGTCACTTAGATTCTTTATCTTATTTAGTGTCTCTTAGATTCTTTATCTTATTTAGTGTCTCTTAGATTCTTTATCTTATTTAGTGTCACTTAGATTCTTTATCTTATTTAGTGTCTCTTAGATTCTTTATCTTATTTAGTGTCTCTTAGATTCTTTATCTTATTTAGTGTCTCTTAGATTCTTTATCTTATTTAGTGTTTCTTAGATTCTTTATCCTGAAGTGTTTCCATTATTCATCCAGGTATTATTATAAATCATATTTTCCTCGTCGTTTTGGTTTGTTGTTGGTATATATATGGAGATAGTGATGCTATTGATTAAAAATGTTATGATATTGATTATTGATTATGAAGTAGATTGTTGTTATGATGTTGGTCTCTAAACTACCATGTAATCAACTGAATGCTTTTAATAAAATTACAGGCTGTCAGTCTTGTGTGATTTAATTATTAGACAGACTACAACATACTAACTGAGATCAGTCTGTGTGTGTGTGTGTGTGTGTGTGTGTGTGTGTGTGTGTGTGTGTGTGTGTGTGTGTGTGTGTGTGTGTGTGTGTGTGTGTGTGTGTGTGTGTGTGTGTGTGTGTGTGTGTGTGTGTGTGTGTGTCTGTGCGTGTCTGTGCGTGTCTGTGTGTCCGTGTGTGTGTGTTCAGAACTCTGGTGGCAGTATGTGTAGTGTAGGATGTGTGTCTGTGTACTCCAGTACATGTGTAGTGTAGGATGTGTGTCTGTGTACTCCAGTACATGTGTAGTGTAGGATGTGTGTCTGTGTACTCCAGTACATGTGTAGTGTAGGATGTGTTGTCCTGGGTTCGTCTCTGACACTACCTCCCTCCATGTGTTGTCCTGGGGTCGTCTCTGACACCACCTCCCTCCCTGTGTTGTCCTGGGGTCGTCTCTGACACTACCTCCATCCCTCTGTTGTCCTGGGGTCGTCTCTGACACTACCTCCCTCCCTCCCTGTGTTGTCTTGGGGTCATCTCTGACACTACCTCCCTCCCTGTGTTGTCCTGGGGTCGTCTCTGACACCACCTCCCTCCCTGTGTTGTCCTGGGGTCGTCTCTGACACTACCTCCCTCCCTGTGTTGTCCTGGGGTCGTCTCTGACACTACCTCCCTCCCTGTGTTGTCCTGGGGTCGTCTCTGACACTACCTCCCTCCCTGTGTTGTCCTGGGGTCGTCTCTGACACTACCTCCCTCCCTCCCTGTGTTGTCTTGGGGTCATCTCTGACACTACCTCCCTCCCTGTGTTGTCCTGGGGTCGTCTCTGACACTACCTCCCTCCCTGTGTTGTCCTGGGGTTGTCTCTGACACTACCTCCCTCCCTGTGTTGTCCTGGGGTCGTCTCTGACACCACCTCCCTCCCTGTGTTGTCCTGGGGTCGTCTCTGACACTACCTCCATCCCTCTGTTGTCCTGGGGTCGTCTCTGACACTACCTCCCTCCCTGTGTTGTCCTGGGGTCGTCTCTGACACTACCTCCCCCTGTGTTGTCCTGGGGTCGTCTCTGACACTACCTCCCTCCCTGTGTTGTCTTGGGGTCATCTCTGACAGTACCTCCCTCCCTCCCTGTGTTGTCTTGGGGTCATCTCTGACACTACCTCCCTCCCTGTGTTGTCCTGGGGTCGTCTCTGACACTACCTCCCTCCCTGTGTTGTCCTGGGGTTGTCTCTGACACTACCTCCCTCCCTGTGTTGTCCTGGGGTTGTCTCTGACACCACCTCCCTCCCTGTGTTGTCCTGGGGTCGTCTCTGACAATACCTCCATCCCTCTGTTGTCCTGGGGTCGTCTCTGATACTACCTCCCTCCCTGTGTTGTCCTGGGGTCGTCTCTGACACTACCTCCCTCCCTGTGTTGTCTTGGGGTCGTCTCTGACACTACCTCCATCCCTGTGTTGTCCTGGGGTCGTCTCTGACACTACCTCCCTCCCTGTGTTGTCTTGGGGTCGTCTCTGACACTACCTCCCTCCCTGTGTTGTATTGGGGTCGTCTCTGACACTACCTCCCTCCCTGTGTTGTCTTGGGGTCATCTCTGACAGTACCTCCCTCCCTGTGTTGTCCTGGGGTCGTCTCTGACACTACCTCCATCCCTCTGTTGTCCTGGGGTCGTCTCTGATACTACCTCCCTCCCTGTGTTGTCCTGGGGTCGTCTCTGACACTACCTCCCTCCCTGTGTTGTCCTGGGGTCGTCTCTGACACTACCTCCCTCCTTGTGTTGTCCTGGGTCGTCTCTGACACTACCTCCCTCCCTGTGTTGTCCTGGGGTCGTCTCTGACACTACCTCCCTCCCTGTGTTGTCCTGGGGTCGTCTCTGACACTACCTCCCTCCCTGTGTTGTCCTGGGGTCATCTCTGACACTACCTCCCTCCCTTTGTGGTCCTGGGGTCGTCTCTGACACTACCTCCCTCCCTTTGTGGTCCTGGGGTCGTTCTGACACTGTTGACACACAGACACAGAGGGTGGTGGTCCTGCCCCAACAACCTCCTCCTTTCACCCGGATCAATGGGGAGAGAGGATACCAGGGGTCAGAGGTTAAATATCTGGCATGGACCAATGTGGTTTGAGGATACCAAGGTTAGAGGTCAAATATCTGGCATGGACCAATGGGGTTAGAGGATACCATGGGTCATGTCGTAGGTCTATCTGTTTTACTGATATGGACATTTTACATTTCATCATGTTGAGACATCATAGAGACTGTAGAGACATATGGTGGTGGTGGGGGTGTTTCTGGGTCAGGTGTCCACTGTAGAGACATATGGTGGTGGTGGGGGTGTTTCTGGGTCAGGTGTCCACTGTAGAGACATATGGTGGTGGTGGGGGTGTTTCTGGGTCAGGTGTCCACTGTAGAGACATATGGTGGTGGTGGGGGTGTTTCTGGGTCAGGTGTCCACTAGGGTAGGAGATTGATTAGGAAGAAAGGAGGGGATGGTGGTGGTAGGGGCTTCTGTTTCTGGGCTTGAACCAGGGACCCTCTGCACACATCAACAACTGCCTCCCATGAAGCAGACATATGCCATGTCCCTTGCAGAGCAAATGAACAACTACTTCAAGGGGCGAGTGATGTCTGAACAGGGTCAGGTGTCCATTTCCCATTGTAGTAGACATATGGTGGTGGTGTTGTCTGGGGCATGTTCTAGTCCTTCATTAGAATCCTAACACATTGGGAACCTTCACAGTTGTATAGGTCCTTACATTACTATAGGATAGTATAGAATCCTGATTAGGAAGAAAGGAGAATCCTAACACATTGTTACACTGTTTCTACTATGAACTTCAAGTTGTATAGGGTAGTTTCTACTATGATAGTGTAACAGTTACATTGCTTCTGTCCATCTCTCCTTCATTAGACCCTACCTGTCCTTCTAGAATCCTAACACATTGAACCATCTAGGGACCCTCTGTTACATTGTCTCTACTATCAACAACTGTCCTTCCCTAACAATTGCATGTCTACTATGTCCATCTAGTCCTTCATTAGAAAGCCATTGTCCTCTGCATGTCAACAAATTGAACAACATTGTTACTTCAAGGTCTCAGAATCCTAACACATTGTTACATTGTCTCTACTATGTCAACATCTAGTGATGTCATTGTTACACTGTTTCTACTATGTCAACATCTAGTCCTTCATTAGAATCCTAACACATTGTTACACTGTTTCTACTATGTCAACATCTAGTCCTTCATTAGAATCCTAACACATTGTTACATTGTTTCTACTATGTCAACATTTCCCATTGTTACACTGTTACACTCATTAGAATCCTAACACATTGTACTGTTTCTACTATGTCAACATCTATCCTTCATTAGAATCCTAACACATTGTTACACTGTTTCTACTATGTCAACATCTAGTCCTTCAACAACGGCGAATCCTAACACATTGTTACACTGTTTCTACTATGTCAACATCTAGTCCTTCATTAGAATCCCCCATTGTTGTCTGTATCTACTATGTCAACATCTAGTCCTTCATTAGAATCCTAACACATTGTTACACTGTTTCTACTATGTCAACATCTAGTCCTTCATTAGAATCCTAACACATTGTTACATTGTCTCTACTATGTCAACATCTAGTCCTTCATTAGAATCCTAACACATTGTTACATTGTCTCTACTATGTCAACATCTAGTCCTTCATTAGAATCCTAACACATTGTTACACTGTTTCTACTATGTCAACATCTAGTCCTTCATTAGAATCCTAACACATTGTTACACTGTTTCTACTATGTCAACATCTAGTCCTTCATTAGAATCCTAACAGTCCTTCATTAGAATTGTTACACTGTTTCTACTATGTCAAAGATTTTAGTATTCCTCCAACATTTGTTACATTGTCTCTATGTCAACATCTAGGTCAGACCACAGAACAGTCGGTCCTTCATTTTCCCTCTACTATGGCATCTAGTCCCCTCCCCACATTGTTACATTGTCTCTACTATGGCCACATCACTCAGGCAGGCTAGCTACCCCATACCCTACTAATAGGACAGACAATAATAAGTTGTTACAGTCCCCTCCCCACATTGTTACATTGTCTCTACTATGGGCCATATCACTCAGGCAGGCTAGCTACCCCATACCCTACTAATAGGACAGACAATAATAAGTTGTTACAGTCTCCTCCCCCACTGGGCCATATCACTCAGGCAGGCTAGCTACCCCATACCCTACTAATAGGACAGACAATAATAAGTTGTTACAGTCCCCTCCCCACTGGGCCATATCACTCAGGCAGGCTAGCTACCCCATACCCTACTAATAGGACAGACAATAATAAGTTGTTACAGTCCCCTCCCCACGGGGCCATATCACTCAGGCAGGCTAGCTACCCCATACCCTACTAATAGGACAGACAATAATAAGTTGTTACAGTCTCCTCCCCACCGGGCCATATCACTCAGGCAGGCTAGCTACCCCATACCCTACCAATAGGACAGACAATAATAAGTTGTTAGAGTCTCCTCCCCACGGGGCCATATCACTCAGGCAGGCTAGCTACCCCATACCCTACTAATAGGACAGACAATAATAAGTTGTTACAGTCCCCGCTTTTACCAAGCAAACGCACACTGAACGGACTGACTGGCCCAGGATCAATATTGTACACATGCCGCGTTCGTCAAAGAGTTGACAGTTTGTTGATGATGTCTGTCATCAAAAATTCACTTATCTTCTTGTTTGACCTCCAAAAGCCCTGTTATCTTTCATTTTAGAGCTTTTAATTTAGTGCTTTCTGATATCTCTTTCTCCTCCAATTCCATATCTTTAACACAATGATGTGTTGCTCGGATTCAGCTATAAAACAATGCTTGGACTGACAGGATTGTTATCACCATAGAGATCATGTTACATGCTAGCTACTTCCTGATTCTATGATTGTAGCCCTCTGTGACATCAGAAATGGCTCTTAGTAGCTACTGCAGATAAAATGTCCTATCAACTCAGTTTCAGTGTGTTGGTCGGTTGGTCGGTTGGTCAGTGTGTTGGTCGGTTGGTCAGTGTGTTGGTCGGTTGGTCAGTGTGTTGGTCGGTTGGTCGGTTGGTCAGTGTTTTGGTGTTGGTCAGTGTTGGTCGGTGTTGGTCAGTGTGTTGGGTTGGTCAGTGTTTTGGTCGGTTGGTCAGTGTGTTGGTCGGTTGGTCGGTTGGTCAGTGTGTTGGTCGGTTGGTCAGTGTGTTGGTTGGTCGGTTGGTCAGTGTGTTGTTGGTCGGTTGGTCAGTGTGTTGTGTTGGTCAGTTGGTCGGTTGGTCGGTTGGTCAGTGTGTTGGTCGGTTGGTCAGTGTGTTGGTTGGTCGTGTTGGTCAGTGTGTTGGTCGGTTGGTCAGTGTGTTGTGTTGGTCGGTTGGTCGGTTGGTCAGTGTGTTGGTCGGTTGGTCAGTGTATTGGTCGGTTGGTCAGGGTGTTGGTGTGGTCAGTGTGTTGGTCGGTTGGTCAGTGTGTTGGTCGGTTGGTCAGTGTGTTGGTCGGTTGGTCAGGGTGTTGGTCGGTTGGTCAGTGTGTTGGTCGGTTGGTCAGTGTGTTGGTGTTGGTCAGTGTGTTGGTCGGTTGGTCAGTGTGTTGGTCGGTTGGTCAGTGTCGGTTGGTGTGTTGGTCAGTTGTGTTGGTCGGTTGGTCAGGGTGTTGGTCGGTTGGTCAGTGTGTTGGTCGGTTGCTCAGTGCGTTGGTCGGTTGGTCAGTGTGGTCAGGGTCACCCTGAGGAAGGCACAGTGATGCCAAAACGTTGGTAAATACCTATTAAATTGCTGTGAGTTAATACATGGAGTGTGCAACTTTCCTTATTTTGATAGTTTATAGTTTATTAGCTATTAGTCGGCACCTCCACACAAATGCGCATCATCAACCAACCATCTACACCATCTCACCGTCTTCACCGTCTCACCGTCTCACCGTCTCACTGTCTCAACGTCTACACAGTCTTCATTGTCTCACTGTCTCACTGTCTACACCGTCTCACCGTCTCACTGTCTACACCGTCTCACCGTCTCACCGTCTCACTGTCTACACCGTCTCACCGTCTCACCGTCTCACTGTCTCAACGTCTACACAGTCTTCATTGTCTCACTGTCTCACTGTCTACACCGTCTCACCGTCTCACTGTCTACACCGTCTCACCGTCTCACTGTCTACACCGTCTCACCGTCTCACTGTCTACACCGTCTCACCGTCTCACTGTCTACACCGTCTCACCGTCTCACTGTCTACACCGTCTCACCGTCTCACTGTCTACACCGTCTCACCATCTACACCATCTCACCGTCTCACTGTCTCAACGTCTACACAGTCTTCATTGTCTCACTGTCTCACTGTCTCACCGTCTCACCGTCTCACTGTCTACACCGTCTCACCGTCTCACTGTCTACACCGTCTCACCGGTCTCACTGTCTCACCATCTCACTGTCTCACTGTCTCACCGTCTCACTGTCTCACCGTCTCACTGTCTACACCGTCTCACCGCCTCACTGTCTACACCATCTCACTGTCTACACCGTCTCACCGGTCTCACTGTCTCACCATCTCACCGTCTCACTGTCTCACCGTCTCACTGTCTACACCGTCTCACTGTCTCACCGTCTCACCGCCTCACTGTCTACACCGTCTCACCGTCTCACTGTCTCACTGTCTACACCGTCTCACCGTCTCACCGTCTCACTGTCTACACCGTCTCACCGTCTCACCGCCTCACTGTCTACACCGTCTCACTGTCTACACCGTCTCACCGCCTCACTGTCTCACCATCTCACCGTCTCACTGTCTCACCGTCTCACCGCCTCACTGTCTACACCGTCTCACTGTCTACACCGTCTCACTGTCTCACCGTCTCACCGTCTCACTGTCTACACCGTCTCACTGTCTACACCGTCTCACCGGTCTCACTGTCTACACCGTCTCACCGTCTCACTGTCTCACCGTCTCACTGTCTACACCGTCTCACCGTCTCACTGTCTCACCGTCTCACTGTCTACACCGTCTCACCGGTCTCACTGTCTACACCGTCTCACCGTCTCACCGTCTCACCGTCTCACCGCCTCACCGTCTCACCGTCTCACCGTCTCACCGTCTCACCGTCTCACCGTCTCATCTCACCGTCTCACCGTCTCACCGTCTCACCGTCTCACCGTCTCACCGTCTCACCGTCTCACCGTCTCACCGTCTCACCGTCTCACCGTCTCACCGTCTCACCGTCTCACCGCCTCACCGTCTCACCGTCTCACCGTCTCACCGTCTCACCGTCTCACCGTCTCACCGTCACCGTCTCTCACCGTCTCACCGTCTCACCGTCTCACACCGTCTCACTGTCTCACCGTCTCACCGTCTCACCGTCTCACCGTCTCTCACCGTCTCACCGTCTCACCGTCTCACCGTCTCCGTCTCACCGTCTCACCGTCTCACTGTCTACACCGTCTCACTGTCTACACCGTCTCACCGTCTCCGTCTCTCACCGTCTCACCGTCTCACCGTCTCACTGTCTACACTCATGGATTTTTAGAAAACTCTAACATTATTACACCACTGATGACAACGTTTACCTCGATACTCTCAACGATCCTGGATCAACACAGATGAAAACGTTTATCTCGATACTCTCAATGATCCTGGATCAACACAGATGAAAACGTTTATCTCGATACTCTCAATGATCCTGGATCAACACAGATGAAAACGTTTATCTCGATACTCTCAATGATCCTGGATCACCACAGATGTCATACATCCCTGTCCTGTTGGCTTAGAATATGTCCTAAATACTTAACATAAGTCTACCATTATTAAACTTATTTTTGCTAACTTTATAACCTTATTCAACAACAAAATATAATAATACTATTATATCAATTTCACCGTCTCGTTGTGTTAAATTTCTTTCACTGCATACAACAACAGCTGACTACCTAATGGAAAATAAATCTTAGCTAGTTAATTTATAGAAATAATACTACGGGTCAAAAGATTAAATAACATTTCAAATGAAATAATCAGATGAAAATCGCTACTCTGAAGAACTCTATAGACTTAAGGAAGCCTCTACCTTTAGTCAAAGGCTTAAGCCCCTTCTTTCTGCTCATTGGTTCAAATTACAAATATGTCAAAGAACTATAAACTCCACAATAATTATCAATTACACAAATGACTTTAAAATCAGTATTACAAATTACCTTAAATTCATTATGTAAATGGCCTTCCAACGAGGCTGATCAGACCACAAAGGAAAGCCATTATAGAGGTCAAAAGTCAAACCACCCTTTCAAAGAAGTGTTTCTTACTATATTAGACAAATTAAAGAAAAAACGTCAAACATTTTCTACTTGTTGTATCCCGGGTTCCCAGAACATTCCCCTATCAAAATAATTCACATTTTTAATTAAAACTCCCGAAAATAAAACTTCTAAAAAGTCATATGTGTGTGTGTACCCCTTTAAGATATCGTGGCTCTAGGAAACATTCCAAAGAGAGACAATGAAACATTCCTCCCCCCCAAAAAAAAACAACACAACCACTTCATTATCCTACACCGATTCAGAAACCCAAACGTCGGTTACAAACAAAACCAAATAATAATGATAATTCCATTTTACTCCCTCCAATCATTAGATTTAAACTTCCTCAATGGTTCTATGTACTTTAATGAACATGCGCTACCCTTGGATACCAGACTGTACTTCAAATCTATGTAACTCCCTAATGAACATATTACTTGACTAATATGGCCCATGCTTTACAACATTAAAACCCATTCAGTCTGTCTACAAACAAGCTCTCAAAGTGCTTGATAGGAAACCCAATAGCCACCCTGCCGCCTCTACACTCTAACCACTTGGCCACCCTGCCGCCTCTACACTCTAACCACTAGGCCACCCTGCCCTTGGCCACCCTGCCGCCTCTACACTCTAACCACTAGGCCACCCTGCCACTTGGCCACCCTGCCGCCTCTACACTCTAACCACTAGGCTACCCTGCGGCTTCTACACTCTAACCACTAGGCCACCCTGCCGCCTCTACACTCTAACCACGAGGCCACCCTGCCGCCTCTACACTCTAACACTCTAACCACTAGGCCACCCTGCCGCCTCTACACTCTAACCACTAGGCCACCCTGCCGCCTCTACACTCTAACCACTAGGCCACCCTGCCGCCTCTACACTCTAACCACTAGGCCACTAGGCCACCCTGCCGCCTCTACACTCTAACCACTAGGCCACCCTGCCGCCTCTACACTCTAACCACTTGGCCACCCTGCCGCCTCTACACTCTAACCACTAGGCCACCCTGCCGCCTCTACACTCTAACCACTAGGCCACCCTGCCGCCTCTACACTCTAACCACTAGGCCACCCTGCCGCCTCTACACTCTAACCACTAGGCCACCCTGCCACCTCTACACTCTAACCACTTGGCCACCCTGCCGCCTCTACACTCTAACCACTAGGCCACCCTGCCGCCTCTACACTCTAACCACTTGGCCACCCTGCCGCCTCTACACTCTAACCACTAGGCCACCCTGCCGCCTCTACACTCTAACCACTAGGCTACCCTGCCGCCTCTACACTCTAACCACTAGGCTACCCTGCCGCCTCTACACTCTATGCAGTCATCTCTCATGGTGGACCTTGTGGCTCTGCTGCCATTAGGTTTGGGTTTTCTGTTCAACAAAAGTACTGAGAGGAGGAGGAGCCTGGACATTTAGGATCTTGAATACAAGACATGCGTCAGTGTGTTTCATAAGATTGGGCAGTAGATTGACCTTTCATACTTCAGACAGGCCCTTCTTCCTGCATGATGGGCATTAGATTGACCTTTCATACCCGGTTAATTCCGGGACCTCCTTTGAGGATTTATCCCATGTTATTCAATTACCTTTCGTTGTTATTCTGCTTCTTCTCACAATCTGTGTGTGTGTGCTATTAATCTCTCTGTGTGTGTGCTATTAATCTCTGTGTATGTGCTATTAATCTGTGTGTGTGTGTGCTATTCATCTGTGTGTGTGTGTGCTATTAATCTATGTGTGTGTGCTATTCATCTCTGTGTGTGTGCTATTAATCTCTGTGTGTGTGCTATTAATCTCTGTGTGTGCTATTAATCTCTGTGTGTGTGCTATTAATCTCTGTGTGTGTGTGCTATTAATCTCTGTGTGTGTGCTATTAATCTCTCTGTGTATGTGCTATTAATCTCTGTGTCTGTGTGCTATTAATCTCTGTGTGTGTGCTATTAATCTCTCTGTGTGTGTGCTATTAATCTATGGGTGTGTGTGCTATTAATCTCTGTGTATGTGCTATTAATCTCTGTGTCTGTGTGCTATTAATCTCTGTGTGTGTGCTATTAATCTGTGTGTGTGTGCTATTAATCTGTGTGTGTGTGTGTGCTATTAATCTCTCTGTGTGTGTGCTATTAATCTGTGTGTGTGTGTGCTATTAATCTGTCTGTGTGTCTGTGTGCTATTAATCTCTGTATGTGTGCTATTAATCTGTGTGTGTGTGCTGTTAATCTCTGTGTGTGTGCTATTAATCTGTGTGTGTGTGCTATTAATCTCTCTGTGTGTGTGCTATTAATCTCTCTGTGTGTGTGCTATTAATCTCTCTGTGTGTGTGCTATTAATCTCTCTGTGTGTGTGCTATTAATCTCTGTGTGTGTGTGCTATTAATCTCTGTGTGTGTGCTATTAATCTCTCTGTGTGTCTGTGTGCTATTAATCTCTGTATGTGTGCTATTAATCTGTGTGTGTGTGCTATTAATCTCTGTGTGTGTGCTATTAATCTCTCTGTGTGTGTGCTATTAATCTCTCTGTGTGTGTGCTATTAATCTCTCTGTGTGTGTGCTATTAATCTCTCTGTGTGTGTGCTATTAATCTCTCTGTGTGTGTGGTATTAATCTCTCTGTGTGTGTGCTATTAATCTCTCTGTGTGTGTGCTATTAATCTCTCTGTGTGTGTGCTATTAATCTCTCTGTGTGTGTGCTATTAATCTCTCTGTGTGTGTGCTATTAATCTCTCTGTGTGTGTGCTATTAATCTCTCTGTGTGTGTGCTATTAATCTCTCTGTGTGTGTGCTATTAATCTCTCTGTGTGTGTGCTATTAATCTGTGTGTGTGTGCTATTAATCTCTGTGTGTGTGCTATTAATCTGTGTGTGTGTGCTATTAATCTCTCTGTGTGTGTGCTATTAATCTCTCTGTGTGTGTGTGCTATTAATCTCTCTGTGTGTGTGCTATTAATCTGTGTGTGTGTGCTATTAATCTCTGTGTGTGTGCTATTAATCTCTGTGTGTGTGCTATTAATCTGTGTGTGTGTGCTATTAATCTCTCTGTGTGTGTGCTATTAATCTCTCTGTGTGTGTGCTATTAATCTGTGTGTGTGTGTGCTATTAATCTCTGTGTGTGTGCTATTAATCTGTGTGTGTGTGCTATTAATCTCTGTGTGTGTGCTATTAATCTCTGTGTGTGTGCTATTAATCTCTCTGTGTGTGTGCTATTAATCTCTCTCTGTGTGTGCTATTAATCTCTCTGTGTGTGTGCTATTAATCTGTGTGTGTGTGCTATTAATCTCTCTGTGTGTGTGCTATTAATCTGTGTGTGTGTGCTATTAATCTCTCTGTGTGTGTGCTATTAATCTCTCTGTGTGTGTGCTATTAATCTGTGTGTGTGTGCTATTAATCTCTGTGTGTGTGCTATTAATCTGTGTGTGTGTGCTATTAATCTGTGTGTGTGTGCTATTAATCTCTGTGTGTGTGCTATTAATCTCTGTGTGTGTGCTATTAATCTCTGTGTGTGTGTGCTATTAATCTGTGTGTGTGTGCTATTAATCTCTGTGTGTGCTATTAATCTGTGTGTGTGTGCTATTAATCTCTCTGTGTGTGTGCTATTAATCTCTCTGTGTGTGTGCTATTAATCTGTGTGTGTGTGCTATTAATCTGTGTGTGTGTGCTATTAATCTGTGTGTGTGTGTGCTATTAATCTGTGTGTGTGTGCTATTAATCTGTGTGTGTGTGTGCTATTAATCTGTGTGTGTGTGCTATTAATCTGTGTGTGTGTGCTATTAATCTGTGTGTGTGTGCTTTCTACCGTTATTATCCTTAACCTATGTTGATAAATACCTCCTGTTAATCTCCCCTAGAATTTTAGAATAAGTATGTATATGAATCCTGATATATTATTTAGGTCTCAGACGTCTACAACTACAAGTTCTACTTGTTTTTTGTTGTTCCGGTTGGTCAGTGTGGTCGGTTGGTCAGTGTGGTCGGTTGGTCAGTGTGGTCGGTTGGTCAGTGTGGTCCGGTTATTATTCAGTGTGGTCGGTTGGTCAGTGTGGTCGGTTTCAGTGTGGTCGGTTGGTCAGTGTGGTCGGTTGGTCAGTGTGGTCGGTTGGTCAGTGTGGTCGGTTGGTCAGTGTGGTCGGTTGGTCAGTGTGGTCGGTTGGTCAGTGTGGTCAGTGTGGTCAGTTGGTCAGTGTGGTCGGTTGGTCAGTGTGGTCGGTTGGTCAGTGTGGTCGGTTGGTCAGTGTGGTCGGTTGGTCAGTGTGGTCAGTGTGGTCAGTTGGTCAGTGTGGTCGGTTGGTCAGTGTGGTCGGTTGGTCAGTGTGGTCGGTTGGTCAGTGTGGTCGGTTGGTCAGTGTGGTCGGTTGGTCAGTGTGGTCGGTTGGTCAGTGTGGTCGGTTGGTCAGTGTGGTCGGTTGGTCAGTGTGGTCGGTTGGTCAGTGTGGTCGGTTGGTCAGTGTGGTCGGTTGGTCAGTGTGGTCGGTTGGTCAGTGTGGTCGGTTGGTCAGTGTGGTCGGTTGGTCAGTGTGGTCGGTTGGTCAGTGTGGTCGGTTGGTCAGTGTGGTCAGTGTGGTCAGTTGGTCAGTGTGGTCGGTTGGTCAGTGTGGTCGGTTGGTCAGTGTGGTCGGTTGGTCAGTGTGGTCGGTTGGTCAGTGTGGTCGGTTGGTCAGTGTGGTCGGTTGGTCAGTGTGGTCAGTGTGGTCAGTTGGTCAGTGTGGTCGGTTGGTCAGTGTGGTCGGTTGGTCGGTTGGTCAGTGTGGTCAGTTGGTCAGTGTGGTCTGTGTGGTCGTTTGGTCAGTGTGGTTGGTCGGTTGGTCAGTGTGGTTGGTCCGTTGGTCGGTTGGTCAGTGTGGTTGGTCTGTTGGTCATTTGGTCAGTGTGTTCAATGTGGTCAGTTCAGTGTGGTCGTTGGTCAGTTGGTCAGTGTGGTCGGTTGGTCAGTTGGTCAGTTTGGTCAGCCGTTTGGTCAGTGTGTTCATTGTGGTCGGTTGGTCAGTGTGATCGGTTGGTTGGTCAGTTGGTCCGTTTTTTGGTTGGTCAGTGTGGTCAGTGCGGTCGGTTGGTTTGTCAGTGTGGTCGGTTGGTCAGTTGGTCGGTTGGTCAGTGTGATCGGTTGGTTGGTCAGTGTGATCAAATATCACTATGTAAACACCAACTTACAGTATTTCAGAAGAAATAGTGAATCATGCCAGATACCTTCCCTTGTATCATTAAGATGACATAGAATCTGCTCTTGTAACCCAGATGGGTGTTTGGTGTCATCTTTAATACCATAACAACATGTATACTCCTGTTCTGATTGCCGTATTTCTATGTTGAGAAAACACTTATTTTCAGCATTCTGATTCCATGACCCAACACCTTAGAGATGGAACCTGATCTGAGGATAGCCTCTTAACTGGGCCACAGTTTCCTCTAAATGTAGAACCTGATCTCTACATGGAGGACAGCCTCTAACTGGGACACAGTTTCCTCTAAATGTAGAACCTGATCTCTACAGGGAGGACAGCCTCTAACTGGGACACAGTTTCCTCTAAATGTAGAACCTGATCTCTACAGGGAGGACAGCCTCTAACTGGGACACAATATTTCCTCTAGAGTCTTCCCTGGTCAGGTCACATAGTTGTTATCGTGCTCACCGTAGCAGGAAGTGAAAATAAACAACTCTAACCTATTTAACCTTTAGTTAACCAGGAAGACCCATTGAGGTCAGAAGACATGTTGGCAAAAAGGTCTGACCTCTCAGCCAGAAAGAGCAGACCTCTCGGCCAGAAAGAGCTGACCTCTCGGCCAAAAGGTGCAGACCTCTTGGCCAGAAAGAGCAGACCTCTCGGCCAAAAAGAGCAGACCTCTCGGCCATAAAGGGCAGCTTTTCCTAGGGCACATATTTGATTTCACATGATGTTATGGTGATCACACTTACAGGAAGTGAAAATATACATGCCCCGTCCACAGAAACCTGCCCGCTATCCATCCACTGCTGTTTGGCAGACACAGGCTGACATTAGCCACAGTTGGACAAGAAGAGGCAAACCAGACAGACGATAGCTACGTTGCGCACAGGCTATTTTCGTAAGCAAGAATAATTAATAGTCTTGTCTACAAATGAGAACAGATCTCTGCTGCTTCCTCCTTTCATCCAAAACAATAACAACCACAGGAGTCAAATAAATAGCTCTCTCTCCCTCCCTCCCTCCCTCCCTCCCTCCCTCCCTCCCTCCCTCCCTCCCTCCCTCCCTCCCTCCCTCCCTCCCTCCCTCCCTCCCTCCCTCCCTCCCTCTCTCTCTCTCTCTCTCTCTCTCTCTCTCTCTCTCTCTCTCTCTCTCTCTCTCTCTCTCTCTCTCTCTCACTCTCACTCTCTCTCTCTCTCTCTCTCTCTCTCTCTCTCTCTCTCTCTCTCTCTCTCTCTGTCTCTCTCTCTCTCTCTCTCTCTCTCTCTCTCTCTCTCTCTCTCTCTCTCTCTCTCTCTCTCTCTCCCTCCCTCCCCTCTCTCTCTCTCTCTCTCTCTCTCTCTCTCTCTCTCTCTCTCTCTCTCTCTCTCTCTCTCTCTCTCTCTCTCTCTCTCTCTCTCTCTCTCTCTCTCTCTCTCTCTCTCTCTCTCTCTCTCTCTCTCTCTCTGTCTCTCTCTCTCTCTCTCTCTCTCTCTCTCTCTCTCTCTCTCTCTCTCTCTCTCTCTCTCTCTCTCTGTCTCTCTGTCTCTCTCTCTCTCTCTCTCTCTCTCTCTCTCTCTCTCTCTCTCTCTCTCTCTCTCTCTCTCTCTCTCTCTCTCTCTCTCTCTCTCTCTCTCTCTCTCTCTCTCTCTCTCTCTCTCTCTCTCTCAACAAGTATAAGTATACACAGAGTTAATTGACTCTGACACTTGTGTTCGTTGCATGTGAACGTTGTGTGTGTGTGTGTGTGTGTGTGTGTGTGTGTGTTTAGGCACTCATTCTGAAGCGTTAAGGTAAGATATATAAATAACACTGAGTGTCCACCAATGGGATTTAACATGCTACCTTCTGATTCAGTCATGGGATTTAACATGCTACCTTCTGATTCAGAGTCATGGGATTTAACATGCTACCTTCTGATTGAGAGTCATGGGATTTAACATGCTACCTTCTCATTCAGAGTCATGGGATTTAACATGCTACCTTCTGATTCAGAGTCATGGGATTTAACATGCTACCTTCTGATTCAGAGTCATGGGATTTAACATGCTACCTTCTGATTCAGAGTCATGGGATTTAACATGCTACCTTCTGATTCAGAGTCATGGGATTTAACATGCTACCTTCTGATTCAGAGTCATGGGATTTAACATGCTACCTTCTGATTCAGAGTCATGGGATATAACATGCTACCTTCTGATTCAGAGTCATGGGATTTAACATGCTACCTTCTCATTCAGAGTCATGGGATTTAACATGCTACCTTCTGATTCAGAGGCATGGGATTTAACATGCTACCTTCTGATTCAGAGTCATGGGATTTAACATGCTACCTTCTGATTCAGAGTCATGGGATTTAACATGCTACCTTCTGATTCAGAGTCATGGGATTTAACATGCTACCTTCTGATTCAGAGTCATGGGATATAACATGCTACCTTCTGATTCAGAGTCATGGGATTTAACATGCTACCTTCTCATTCAGAGTCATGGGATTTAACATGCTACCTTCTGATTCAGAGGCATGGGATTTAACATGCTACCTTCTGATTCAGAGTCATGGGATTTAACATGCTACCTTCTGATTCAGAGTCATGGGATTTAACATGCTACCTTCTGATTCAGAGTCATGGGATTTAACATGCTACCTTCTCATTCAAGTCATGGGATTTAACATGCTACCTTCTGATTCAGAGTCATGGGATTTAACATGCTACCTTCTGATTCAGAGTCATGGGATATAACATGCTACCTTCTGATTCAGAGTCATGGGATTTAACATGCTACCTTCTCATTTCATGGGATTTAACATGCTACCTTCTGATTCAGAGGCATGGGATTTAACATGCTACCTTCTGATTCAGAGTCATGGGATTTAACATGCTACCTTCTGATTCAGAGTCATGGGATTTAACATGCTACCTTCTGATTCAGAGTCATGGGATTTAACATGCTACCTTCTGATTCAGAGTCATGGGATATAACATGCTACCTTCTCTGATTCAGAGTCATGGGATTTAACATGCTACCTTCTCATTCAGAGTCATGGGATTTAACATGCTACCTTCTGATTCAGAGGCATGGGATTTAACATGCTACCTTCTGATTCAGAGTCATGGGATTTAACATGCTACCTTCTGATTCAGAGTCATGGGATTTAACATGCTACCTTCTGATTCAGAGTCATGGGATTTAACATGCTACCTTCTCATTCAGAGTCATGGGATTTAACATGCTACCTTCTGATTCAGAGTCATGGGATTTAACATGCTACCTTCTGATTCAGAGTCATGGGATTTAACATGCTACCTTCTCATTCAGAGTCATGGGATTTAACATGCTACCTTCTGATTCAGAGTCATGGGATTTATCATGCTACCCAATTCCCTCACGACGCCAGGACAGCGGAGTCAATCACCACCTTCCGGAGACACCTGAAACCCCACCTCTTTAAGGAATACCTAGGATAGGATAAGTAATCCCTCTCACCCCCCCCCTTTAAGATTTAGATGCACTATTGTAAAGTGACTGTTCCACTGGATGTCATAAGGTGAATGCACCAATTTGTAAGTCGCTCTGGATAAGAGCGTCTGCTAAATGACTTAAATGTAAATGTAATGCTACCTTCTGATTCAGAGTCACCTTCTGATTCAGAGGGATTTAACATGCTACCTTCTGATTCAGAGTCATGGGATTTAACATGCTACCTTCTCATTCAGAGTCATGGGATTTAACATGCTACCTTCTGATTCAGAGTCATGGGATTTAACATGCTACCTTCTCATGGGATTTAACATGCTACCTTCTGATTGATTTAACATTCTGAGTCATGGGATATAACATGCTACCTTCTGATTCAGAGTCATGAGATTACATCCATCCACCTTCCCCGTCCTCAATGCCCAGGCAAAACCCAATACTACTTGATGGCCTCCAACTGCCCTTAAATTCTAGTAAAACCAAATCCATGATTTTTAACCGTTCGCTGCCTGCACCCGCACGCCCGACTAGCATCACTACTCTGGACGGTTCTGACTTAGAATATGTGGACAACTACAAATATCTAGGTGTCTGGTTAGACTGTAAACTATCCTTCCAGACTCATATCAAACATCTCCGATCCAAAGTTAAATCTAGAATCGGCTTCCTATTTCGCAACAAAGCCTCCTTCACTCACACCGTCAAACTTACCCTAGTAAAACTGACTATCCTACCGATCCCGACTTCGGCGATGTCATTTACAAAATAGCCTCCAATACCCTACTCAATTAATTGGATGTAGTCTATCACAGTGCCATCCGTTTTGTCACCAAAGCTCCTTATACCACCCACCACTGCGACCTGTATGCTCTAGTTGGGTGGCCCTCGCTACATATTCGTTGCCAGACCCACTGGCTCCAGGTCATCTATAAGTCTATGCTAGGTAAAGCTCCGCCTTATCTCAGTTCACTGGTCACGATGGCAACACCCACCTGTAGCACACGTTCCAGCAGGTATATCTCACTGATCATCCCCAAAGCCAACACCTCATTTGGCCGCCTTTCCTTCCAGTTCTCTGCTGCCAGTGATTGGAACGAATTGCAAAAAATCGCTGAAGCTGGAACTTACATTTCCCTCACTTTAAACATCAGCTATCTGAGCAGCTAACCGATCGCTGCAGCTGTACATAATCCATCTGTAAATAGCCCACCCAATCTACCTACATCATCCCCATATTGTTTTTATTTACTTCTTTGCTCTTTTGCACACCAGTATCACTACTTACACACCATCATCTGCTCATCTATCACTCCAGTGTTAATCTGCTAAATTGTCATTACTTCGCTACTATGGCCTATTTATTGCCTTACCTCCTCACACTATTTGCACACACTGTATATAGACTTTCTTTTTATTCTATTGTGTTATTGACTGTACGTTTGTTTACTCCATGTGTAACTCTGTGTTGTTGTTTGTGTCACACTGCTTTGCTTTATCTTGGCTAGGTCACAGTTGTAAATGAGAACTTGTTCTCCACTAGCTTACCTGGTTAAAAAAATAAATTAAAAGTACTCACTGTTGCCAGTTTAAAGCATTTCCCCCACGTCCTCAAGACATGGATAAAGGATAGCAGATGCTAGATCAGTTGTCAAGTTATTTTCTAATGGTTAAGGTTAGTGATTGTGACAATTGGATCCTAGATACGTTGTTAAGTTAGTTTCTATTGGTTAAGTTTCGGGAGATCCTGAAACTGAGCCTAGACCTGTGGTTATAAAGGAAATGTCTACCGTAATCAGGCCCCAGAATACAGCCATCTTTCTCACCAGCCCTGTCACATGAGATGTGTTAGCTGGTAGGCAATGAGTAGGTAGGAAGTTTTATGTTATTTTTACAGGTAAATTGACTGAGAACACATTCTCATTTGCAGCAACGACTTGGGGAATAGTTACAGGGGAGAGATGAATGAGCCAATTGTAAACTGGGGATTATTAGGTGACCATGAAGGTTTGAGGGCCAGATTGGGAATTTAGGCAGGACACCGGGGTTAACACCCACTCTTACGATAAGTGCCATGGGATCTTTAATGACCTCAGAGAGTCAGAACACCCGTTTAATGTCCCATCCGAAAGACGGCACCCTACACAGGGCAATGTCCCAATCACTGGGGTATTGGGATATTTTTTTTAGACCAGAGGAAAGAGTGCCTCCTACTGGTCCTCCAACACCACCTGGTCTCCCATCCAGGGACCAACCAGGACCAACCCTGCTTAGCTTCAGAGGCAAACCAGCAGTGGGATGCAGGGTGGTATGCTGCTGGCTGTAAGCAGCAAGTAGGCAGGAAGTAGGCAGCAAGTAGGCAGGAAGTAGGCAGGAAGTAGGCAGCAAGTAGGCAGCAAGTAGGCAGGAAGTAGGCAGCAAGTAGGCAGGAAGTAGGCCAGAAGTAGGCACCAAGTAGGCAGGAAGTAGGCAGCAAGTAGGCAGGAAGTAGGCAGCAAGTAGGCATCTCCAGCTACAATCTTTGTTTTTCTCAGGATTGTCCCCGATTAACTTCGTCTTTCCTGGAAAGAGTTCTGTTTTGGCTCTGTTCTCTCTCAGATACACTACACGTTTCCACATGTCCTGTTGTTCTGGCAGGGTGATCGTTTGAGATAGATATGGTGGAGAGAGAGAGAGAGAGAGATGGAGACAGAGACAGAGAGACAGAGACACAGAGACAGAGAGACAGAGACAGAGAGACAGAGAGAGAGAGAGATGGAGACAGAGACAGAGAGACAGAGACACAGAGACAGAGAGACAGAGACAGAGAGACAGAGAGAGAGAGATGGAGACAGAGACACAGAGACAGAGACACAGAGACACAGAGACAGAGACACAGAGACAGAGACACAGAGACACAGAGACAGAGACACAGAGACACAGAGACAGAGACACAGAGTGACAGAGTGACAGAGACAGAGACACAGAGTGACAGAGTGACAGAGACACAGAGACAGAGACAGAGACACAGAGACAGAGACACAGAGACAGAGACACAGAGACAGAGACACAGAGACAGAGACACAGAGACAGAGTGACAGAGACAGAGACAGAGAGACAGACACAGAGACAGAGACAGAGACAGAGACACAGACACAGACACAGAGCACATGTTTTTCTGACTTGCATTAAACGCTGGGCTGGGTTGTTTAGGGGGCTGGGTTGATAGGGGACTTGGCTGGGTTGTTAGGGGGCTGGGCTCTGTTGTTAAGGGGCTGAGCTGAGTTGTTCAGGGGCTGAGCTGGGTTGTTAGGGGGCTGGGTTATGTTGTTAAGGGGCTGAGCTGGGTTGTTAAGGGGCTGAGTTGGGTTGTTAAGGGGCTGAGCTGGGTTGTTAAGGGGCTGAGTTGGGTTGTTAAGGGGCTGAGCTGGGTTGTTAGGGGGCTGGGTTATGTTGTTAAGGGGCTGAGCTGGGTTGTTAAGGGGCTGGGCTGGGTTGTTAAAGGGCTGAGCTGGGTTGTTAGGGGGCTGGGTTATGTTGTTAAGGGGCTGAGTTGGGTTGTTAAGGGGCTGAGCTGGGTTGTTAAGGGGCTGAGCTGGGTTGTTAAGGGGCTGAGCTGGGTTGTTAAGGGGCTGAGCTGGGTTGTTAAGGGGCTGGTCTGGGTTGTTAAGGGGCTGGTCTGGGTTGTTAGGGTGCTGAGCTGGGTTGTTAGGGGGCTGAGCTGGGTTGTTAGGGGGCTGAGCTGGGTTGTTAAGGGGCTGGGTTGGGTTGTTAAGGGGCTGGGTTGTTAAGGGGCTGGATTAGGGGCTGGGTTATGTTGTTAGGGGGCTGAGGTGGGTTGTTAGGGGGCTGGGTTGTTAAGGGGCTGGGTTATGTTGTTATGGGGCTGGGCTTGGTTGTTAGGGGCTGGGTTATGGTGTTTGGGGGCTGGGCTAGGTTGTTAGGGGCTGGGTTATGTTGTTAGGGGGCTGGGTTATGTTGTTAGGGGGCTGAGATGGGTTGTTAGGGGGCTGGGCTGGGTTGTTAAAGGGCTGAGCTGGGTTGTTAAGGGGCTGGTCTGGGTTGTTAGGGGGCTGAGATGGGTTGTTAGGGTGCTGAGCTGGGTTGTTAGGGGGCTGGGTTATGTTGTTAAGGGGCTGAGCTGGGTTGTTAAGGGGCTGAGTTGGGTTGTTAAGGGGCTGAGCTGGGTTGTTAAGGGGCTGAGTTGGGTTGTTAAGGGGCTGAGCTGGGTTGTTAGGGGCTGGGTTATGTTGTTAAGGGGCTGGCTGGGTTGTTAAAGGGCTGGGCTGGGTTGTTAAAGGGGGCTGGGTTGTTAGGGGCTGAGCTGGGTTGTTAAGGGGCTGAGCTGGGTTGTTAAGGGGCTGAGCTGGGTTGTTAAGGGGCTGAGCTGGGTTGTTAAGGGGCTGAGCTGGGTTGTTAAGGGGCTGGTCTGGGTTGTTAGGGTGCTGAGCTGGGTTGTTAGGGGGCTGAGCTGGGTTGTTAGGGGCTGAGCTGGGTTGTTAAGGGGCTGGGTTGGGTTGTTAAGGGGCTGGGTTGTTAAGGGGCTGGATTAGGGGCTGGGTTATGTTGTTAGGGGGCTGAGGTGGGTTGTTAGGGGCTGGGTTGTTAAGGGGCTGGGTTATGTTGTTATGGGGCTGGGCTTGGTTGTTAGGGGGCTGGGTTATGGTGTTTGGGGGCTGGGCTAGGTTGTTAGGGGCTGGGTTATGTTGTTAGGGGCTGGGTTATGTTGTTAGGGGGCTGAGATGGGTTGTTAGGGGGCTGGGCTGGGTTGTTAAAGGGCTGAGCTGGGTTGTTAAGGGGCTGGTCTGGGTTGTTAGGGGGCTGAGATGGGTTGTTAGGGTGCTGAGCTGGGTTGTTAGGGGCTGAGCTGGGTTGTTAGGGGCTGAGCTGGGTTGTTAAGGGGCTGGGTTGGGTTGTTAAGGGGCTGGGTTGTTAAGGGGCTGGATTAGTGGGCTGGGTTATGTTGTTAGGGGGCTGAGGTGGGTTGTTAGGGGCTGGGTTGTTAAGGGGCTGGGTTATGTTGTTATGGGGCTGGGCTTGGTTGTTAGGGGGCTGGGTTATGGTGTTTGGGGGCTGGGCTAGGTTGTTAGGGGCTGGGTTATGTTGTTAGGGGCTGAGATGGGTTGTTAGGGGCTGGGCTGGAATGTTAAGGGGTTGGATTGTTAAGGGGTTGGATTGTTAAGGGGTTGGATTGTTAAGGGGCTGGATTGTTAAGGGGCTGGGTGGTTAAGGGGCTGTGTTGTTAAGGGGCTGGGTTGTTAAGGGGCTGGATTGTTAAGGGGTTGGATTGTTAAGGGGTTGGATTGTTAAGGGGCTGGATTGTTAAGGGGCTGGGTGGTTAAGGGGCTGTGTTGTTAAGGGGCTGGGTTGTTAAGGGGCTGGATTGTTAAGGGGCTGTGTTGTTAAGGGGCTGGATTGTTAAGGGGCTGTGTTGTTAAGGGGCTGGATTGTTAAGGGGCTGGGTGGTTAAGGGGCTGTGTTGTTAAGGGGCTGGGTTTTTAAGGGGCTGGATTGTTAAGGGGCTGTGTTGTTAAGGGGCTGGATTGTTAAGGGGCTGGGTGGTTAAGGGGCTGTGTTGTTAAGGGGCTGGGTTGTTAAGGGGCAGGATTGTTAAGGGGCTGGATTGTTAAGGGGCTGGGTGGTTAAGGGGCTGGGTGGTTAAGGGGCTGGGTTGTTAAGGGACACTTTGTTCCATTTGTTGATTTTACTGTTGGTAGATAGATGTTTAAATCTCTGTGTGTGTGTGTGTGTGTGTGTGTCTCTGTGTGTGTGTGTGTGTCTCTGTGTGTGTGTGTGTGTGTCTCTGTGTGTGTGTGTGTGGTTTTTCATCTTAGAGGGAGGGAGGGAGGGATTGAGGGAGGGAGGGAGGGGCAGTCAGAAAGCTGGCAGCCATTGATGTCAGGTACATGCTGGAATATTTTCACAAGGTGGTGAAAGAGGAGTGTCATAGCAACACCCAGGAGGAGAGAGAGATGGGGGCTGTCAAAACGAGAGAGCAGACAAGGACACAAACACCTACCTGGAGGTGACAGCATTCACTCCCCAATATGCCCCAGTAGGCACAACTACGACAACATAACCAACAAAAATGGGTCACAACTCCTGGAGCTCTGTCGCACGCTGTGTC
>NW_025747347.1:55000-57500 GCF_021184085.1 Oncorhynchus gorbuscha
GACAGACAGTATGGTGTAGGACAGACAGTATGGTGTAGGACAGACAGTATGGTGTAGGACAGACAGTATGGTGTAGGACAGACAGTAGAGGACAGACAGTATGGTGTAGGACAGACAGTATGGTATAGGACAGACAGTATGGTGTAGGACAGACAGTATGGTGTAGGACAGACAGTAAGGTGTAGGACAGGACAGACAGTATGGTGTAGGACAGACAGTATGGTGTAGGGACAGACAGTATGGTGTAGGACAGACAGTATGGTGTAGGACAGACAGTATGGTGTACGACAGACAGTATGGTGTAGGACAGACAGTATGGTATAGGACAGACAGTATGGTGTAGGACAGACAGTATGGTGTAGGACAGACAGTATGGTGTAGGACAGACAGTATGGTGTAGGACAGACAGTATGGTGTAGAACAGACAGTATGGTGTAGGACAGTATGGTGTAGACAGTATGGTGAAGGACAGACATGGACAGTATGGTGTAGGACAGACAGTATGGTGTAGGACAGACAGTATGGTGTAGGACAGACAGTATGGTGTAGGACAGACAGTGTAGGACAGACAGTATGGTGTAGGACAGACAGTATGGTGTAGGGACAGTATGGTATAGGACAGACAGTATGGTGTAGGACAGACAGTATGGTGTAGGACAGACAGTATGGTATAGGACAGACAGTATGGTGTAGGACAGACAGTATGGTGTAGGACAGACAGTATGGTGTAGGACAGACAGTATGGTGTAGGACAGACAGTATGGTGTAGGACAGACAGTATGGACAGTATGGTGTAGGACAGACAGTAAGGTGTAGGACAGACAGTATGGACAGTATGGTGTAGGACAGACAGTATGGTGTAGGACAGACAGTATGGTGTAGGACAGACAGTATGGTGTAGGACAGACAGTATGGTGTAGGACAGACAGTATGGTGTAGGACAGACAGTATGGTGTAGGACAGACAGTATGGTGTAGGACAGACAGTAAGGTGTAGGACAGACAGTATGGTGTAGGACAGACAGTATGGTGTAGGACAGACAGTATGGTGTAGGACAGACAGTATGGTGTAGGACAGACAGTATGGTGGTGTAGGACAGACAGTAAGGTGTAGGACAGACAGACAGTATGGTGTAGGACAGACAGTATGGTGTAGGACAGACAGTATGGTGTAGGACAGACAGTAAGGTGTAGGACAGACAGTAGGGTGTAGGACAGACAGTATGGTGTAGGACAGACAGTATGGTGTAGGACAGACAGTAAGGTGTAGGACAGACAGTATGGTGTAGGACAGACAGTATGGTGTAGGACAGACAGTATGGACAGTATGGTGTAGGACAGACAGTAAGGTGTAGGACAGACAGTATGGTGTAGGACAGACAGTATGGTGTAGGACAGACAGTATGGTGTAGGACAGACAGTAAGGTGTAGGACAGACAGTATAGGACAGACAGTATGGTGTAGGACAGACAGTATGGTGTAGGACAGACAGTAAGGTGTAGGACAGACAGTATGGTGTAGGACAGACAGTATGGTGTAGGACAGACAGTATGGACAGTATGGTGTAGGACAGACAGTAAGGTGTAGGACAGACAGTATGGTGTAGGACAGACAGTATGGTGTAGGACAGACAGTATGGACAGTATGGTGTAGGACAGACAGTAAGGTGTAGGACAGACAGTATGGTGTAGGACAGACAGTATGGTGTAGGACAGACAGTATGGTGTAGGACAGACAGTATGGTGTAGGACAGACAGTATGGTGTAGGACAGACAGTAAGGTGTAGGACAGACAGTATGGTGTAGGACAGACAGTATGGTGTAGGACAGACAGTATGGTGTAGGACAGACAGTATGGTGTAGGACAGACAGTATGGTGTAGGACAGACAGTATGGTGTAGGACAGACAGTAAGGTGTAGGACAGACAGTATGGTGTAGGACAGACAGTATGGTGTAGGACAGACAGTATGGTGTAGGACAGACAGTATGGACAGTATGGTGTAGGACAGACAGTATGGACAGTATGGTGTAGGACAGACAGTATGGACAGTATGGTGTAGGACAGACAGTATGGACAGTATGGTGTAGGACAGACAGTAAGGTGTAGGACAGACAGTATGGTGTAGGACAGACAGTATGGTGTAGGACAGACCTGAAACGTGATTTCTTAGACTCAGGTCTTCACATGATTGTGTTGTATAACGGTGGCCCTCGCATACACACACTAACCCACACACACACACACACACACACACACACACACACACACACACACACACACACACACACACACACACACACTAACGCACGCACACACACACACTAACCCACACACACACACTAATGCACAAACACACACACTAACCCACACACTAACCCACACACACACACACACACTAACCCACACACACACACGAGCCCACACACACACTAACCCACACACACACGAGCCCACACACACACAGAGTCAGGGTGAGCGCTGCCGTTGGAAAACTACTGAG
>NW_025747348.1:0-59773 GCF_021184085.1 Oncorhynchus gorbuscha
AGCTGACAGGGGGAAAGAGAAGAACTGACAGGGGGAAGAGAAGAACTGGGGAAAGAGAAGAACTGACAGGGGGGAAAGAGAAGAGCTGACAAGGGGAAAGAGAAGAGCTGACAGGGGGAAAGAGAAGAGCTGACAGGGGGAAAGAAGAAAAGCTGACAGGGGGAAAGAGAAGAGCTGACAGGGGGGAAAGCTGGAAGAACTGACAGGGGGAAAGAGAAGTGCTGACAGGGGGAAAGCGAAGAGCTGACAGGGGGAAAGAGAAGAAGAAGAGCTGACAGGGGGAAGAACAGGGGGAAAGAGAAGAACTGACAGGGGGAAAGAGAAGAGCTGACAAGGGGAAAGAGAAGAGCTGACAGGGGGAAAGAGAAGAACTGACAGGGGAAAGAGAAGTGCTGACAGGGGAAAGAAGAGCTGACAGGGGAAAGAGAAGAGCTGACAGGGGGAAAGAGAAGAACTGACAGGGGGGAGAAGTGCTGACAGGGGAAAGCAAAGAGCTGACAGGGGGAAAGAGAAGAACTGACAGGGGGAAAGAGAGAACTGACAGGGGGAAAGAGAAGAGCTGACAAGGGGAAAGAGAAGAGCTGACAGGGGGAAAGAGAAGAGCTGACAGGGGGAAAGCGAAAAGCTGACAGGGGGAAAGAGAAGAGCTGACAGGGGGAAAAGAGAATAATTAGACAGAGGGAAGTTGGAGAATAAGAGAGAACAGAAAGAGAGGAGAGGGGAAAGATCGAGAGAAAGAAAGATCAGAGTGGAAACAGGGGGTTTGTGTATATGTATGTGTCTACAACTTCTATTTGGGAGAGCTGCTTACAGAAGCACAAATCTAATGACACTAAGAAACATGGCCGACCCACTGACATAACAAAGAAGTTATCAGAGAGATTTACTGCTTTGATGACAGACTGATTTATGTCATTACATTAGACTAGAATAATGCCCAGGTAACATTCTCGTAACGTTATTAGAATGTTTGTTTGGTCAATGACCAGAGTCTTTGGGCACTTGGACTTTAGCTAAGGGCAAACCCAGATATAGTCCTAACCATGAGGGACAGTCTAGAAATGTAAGCTGATGCAGAAGTCATTGGGTTTAAGAGCTAAGTTAAGAGCTACGAGCTAAGGGATCAGTGACTTGACACTGCAAATTTGTATTTAAGTTTGGATGCACTGCAAGCTCAAGGCAGAAAGAGATGAGAGACAAGAAGAAGGAGAGAAAGAGAGAGAGAAGACGTGTCTAAGACTTGACAGTTCATGCAGCAGTATTTTGATCATACAGTTCTGATCATGGAATTCATGCATCTACTGTACACCTACATTTAAGGTGTACATTTAAGGTGTACACCTACATACACCTACCTTGTCCACTGTCACACCCTTACCTTAGAGAGCCTTTTTTATGTCTCTTTTTGGTTTGGTCAGGGTGTGATTTGGGTGGGCATTCTACTATGTCCTTTATTTCTATGATTTGTGTTTCTATGTGTTGGCCGGTTATGGTTCTCAATCAGGGACAGCTGTCTATCGTTGTCTCTGATTGGGAATCATATTTAGGTAGCCCTTTTTCCCTCCTTTCAGTGTGGGTAGTTGACTTTTGTTAGTGGAACTATAGCTCTGTAAGCTTCACGGTCGTTTCTTTGTTGGCGACATTTACCTAAATAAACAGAAATGTACGCTCACCACGCTGCACTTTGGTCCACTTCTTACGACGCCCGTGACATCCACAGTGGTGTGTCCGGATTCCCTTTCAACGCTATATTCAAATGCTAGTATGCATTCTATAAACATTGAAATAGGCAAAATATGATAACACAACAACTGATTGCAGTAGCTAACTAACTGTAGAGAACTAGCCAGCTAAAGTCTGTAGCTAGCCAGCAAGCTAGCAAGCAACGCTAAAAGGATTGCAAACGGGTTAGCATTATTTTTCTAAATATTAGCTAGCTGGCTAGCATTTATGTGGCCAGTAAACAAGTTCCTTACTCGGTAGGAAGGTATTTCCACCAACATTATAATGAAAAGGTGCCTCTCGGGCACAAAACACACGCTTTCTGGAAACTTGTGGGATGAGTGCTGATGACATCGTCCACTGTATGTGTTTTCGGTGGCCTGATGGCATCCAGCCTGAGGAGAAAACCCGTACACAATGCATCCCTGACCACCTCCTGAAGTGGTCAGACAGATCTGAACACAATCACACCACATTAGAGGTTGACCGATGCTGATACAGATACCGATTAATCGGACGATTTTTATATATTCGTAATAATGAGAATTACAACAATACTGAATGAACACTTATTTTAAGTTAATATAATACATCAATAAAATCAATTTAGTCTCAAATAAATAATGAAACATGTTCCATTTGGTTTAAATAATGCAAAAACAAAGCGTTGAAGAAGAAAGTATAAGTGCAATTATGTGCCATGTATAAAAGCTCACGTTTGAGTTTCTTGCTCAGAACATGAGAACATATGAAAGCTGGTGGTTCCTTTTAACATGAGTCTTCAATATTACCAGGTAAGAAGTTTTAGGTTGTAGTTATTATAGGACTATTTCTCTCTATACCATTTATATTTCATATACCTTTGACTATTGGATGTTCTAATAGGTACTTTGGTATTGCCAGCCTAATCTCGGGAGTTGATAGGCTTGAAGTCATAAACAGCGCAATGCTTGAAGCACAGCGAAGAGCTGCTGGCAAATGCAGGAAAGTACTGTTTGAATAAATGCTTATGAGCCTGCTGCTGCCTACCACCGCTCAGTCAGACTGCTCTATCAAATCATAGACTTAATTGTAATATAATAACACACAGAAATAAGAGCCGTAGGTCATTAATATGGTCAAATCCGGAAACTATCTATACTAAACTAAACTATACTCTAGAAAATATAATGTTTATTCTTTCAGTGAAATACAGAACCGTTCTGTATTTTATCTAATGGGTGGCATCCATCAGTCTAAATATTGCTGTTACATTGCACAACCATCAATGTTATGTCATATTATGTACAATTCTGGCAAATTAAATGGTCTTCACACAGTTCGAAACGAGCCAGGCGGCCCAAACTGCTGCATATACCCTGACTCTGTTGCACAGAACGCAAGAGAAGAGACACAATTTCCCTAGTTAAAATAAATTCATGTTAGCAGGCAATATTAAGTAAATATACAGGTTTAAAAATATATGCTTGTGTGTTTATTTTAAGAAAGGCATTGATGTTTATGGTTAGGTACACATTGGTGCAACGAAGGTGCTTTTTTCGCGAATTTGCTTGTTAAATCACCCGTTTGGCGAAGTAGGCTGTGATTCAATGATAAATTAACAGGCACAGCATTGATTATATGCAACACAGGACAAGCTAGATAAACTAGTAATATCATCAACCATGTGTAGTTAAGAGATTTATTGGTTTTTCTAAGATAAGTTTAATTCTAGCTAGCACCTTACCTTGGCTCCTTGCTGCACTCGCATAACAGGTAGTCAGCCTGCCAAGCAGTCTCCTCGTGGAGTGCAATGTAATCGGCCATAATCTGTGTCCAAAAATGGCAATTACTGATTGTTTTGAAAACATGAGTTCTGCCCTAATTGATCGGCCATTCCGATTAATCGGTCGACCTCTACATCACATAGCCACTTTAGTGCGTCTAGACCCGCCTTTTCAATGCGATTTTCGTATTCTGACAGCAGAAGTCAGAGGTGTAGACACGACCAGAGAGAGATAGAGACAGGGAAGGGGGGGATGCAGGAATGAGAAAAAGAAGGCCCTGCATTATGGGAAAGAATGTGAGCATGACAGGGAGCGAGAGAAAGTGAGGAGGAAGACAGAAAGAGGCAAAGAGCCATGAGGTGAGCCCTGCACACGTACAGCTGGTGCTCATGCCCTCAGGGTGCCTGCACAGTCACAGCGGCATCTGGCACACCATCAGATACCCTGCCAATGTCTGCCAAACAAGCAGACCAGAAAGAGAGAGCTAGAGAGAGAGAGAGAGAGAACGCAAAAAAGGAAAGAAGCGGAAACTGAAAAAGGGAGACAGCAGAGAAGGAGAGATGGAAAGAGAGGAAGTGAGAATATCCAGCCTCTCTCCACCACACCCTGTCCTCCTCATTATATAGCCCTAATTAATGATCAGTGATCTCATCTCAGTCTCCCTCTGTGAGAGTAGGGGAAGCAGGGCGTGTGTGTGTGTGTGTGTGTGTGTGTGTGTGTGTGTGTGTGTGTGTGTGTGTGTGTGTGTGTGTGTGTGTGTGTGTGTGTGTGTGTGTGTGTGTGTGTGTGTGTGTGTGTGTGTGTGTGTGTGTGTGTGTGTGTGTGTGTGTGTGTGTGTGTGTGTGTGTGTGTGTGTGTCTAAAAGTGTCGTAGTATGTGTTTTTAAAAGTGTGAGTGTGTATGCGTGTGCATTTGGGTGTGCATGTGTGTGTGTGTGTTTCCAAAACAGTTGCTCCATCTTCACTTACCCCTTACTACAGGAAGGAAACCCTGTCTATTGCCAACCTCTCCATCTTGACCATCCTCTGTATCACATCACAACAGACCCTGTTATCTCCACATTATCTCTACCTTCACCATCCTCTGTATCACACCACAACAGACCCTGTTATCTCCACCATCCTCTGTATCACACCACAACAGACCCTGTTATCTCCACCATCCTCTATACTTTCACCATCCTCTATATCACACCACAACAGACCCTGTTATCTCCACCATCCTCTCTACCTTCACCATCCTCTGTATCACACCACAACAGACCCTGTTATCTCCACATCCTCTCTACCTTCACCATCCTCCCTACCTCCACCATCCCCCCTACCTCCATCATCCTCTGTATCACACCACAACAGACCCTGTTATCTCCACATCCTCTCTACCTTCACCATCCTCTGTATCACACCACAACAGACCCTGTTATCTCCACCATCCTCTGTATCACACCACAACAGACCCTGTTATCTCCACCATCCTCTGTATCACACCACAACAGACCATGTTATCTCCACCATCCTCTGTATCACACCACAACAGACCCTGTTATCTCCACCATCCTCTGTATCACACCACAACAGACCCTGTTATCTCCACCATCCTCTGTATCACACCACAACAGACCCTGTTATCTCCACCATCCTCTGTATCTCCACCATCCTCTGTATCTTCACCATCCTCTGTATCACACCACAACAGACCCTGTTATCTCCACATCCTCTCTACCTTCACCATCCTCTGTATCACACCACAACAGACCCTGTTATCTCCACCATCCTCTGTATCACACCACAACAGACCCTGTTATCTCCACATCCTCTCTACCTTCACCATCCTCTGTATCACATCACAACAGACCCTGTTATCTCCACCATCCTCTCTATCTTCACCATCCTCTGTATCACATCACAACAGACCCTGTTATCTCCACCATCCTCTCTACCTTCACCATCCTCTGTATCACATCACAACAGACCCTGTTATCTCCACCATCCTCTCTACCTTCACCATCCTCTGTATCACATCACAACAGACCCTGTTATCTCCACCATCCTCTCTACCTTCACCATCCTCTGTATCACATCACAACAGACCCTGTTATCTCCACCATCCTCTCTACCTTCACCATCCTCTGTATCACACCACAACAGACCCTGTTATCTCCACCATCCTCTGTATCACACCACAACAGACCCTGTTATCTCCACCATCCTCTGTATCGCACCACAACAGACCCTGTTATCTCCACCATCCTCCCTACCTCCACCATCCTCTGTATCACACCACAACAGACCCTGTTATCTCCACCATCCTCTGTATCGCACCACAACAGACCCTGTTATCTCCACCATCCTCCCTACCTCCACCATCCTCTGTATCACACCACAACAGACCCTGTCATCTCCACCATCCTCTCTTTGACACCACAACAGACTAGGAAAACGACTTTCCTGAAGCGGATCCTCTGTTTTGCCCTCCACCCAGGACAATGGATCGGATCCCAGCCGGCGAACCAAAACAACGACGCCGTAAAAGGGCCAGACGAAGCGGCTTTCTGGTCAGGCTCCAGAGACGAGCACATCGCGCACCGCTCCCGAGCACACTACTCGCCAATGTCCAGTCTCATGATAACAAGGTTGATGAAATCCGAGCAAGGGTTGCCTTCCAGAGAGACATAAGAGAATGTAACGTTCTTTGCTTCACAGAAACATGGCTCACTCGAGAGACGCTATCGAAGTCGGTACAGCCAGCTGGTTTCCTCACGCAGAAACTAGCATATTGCTCTGGTAAGAAGAGGTGGGGGTATGCCTTATGATTAACGAGACGTGGTGTGATCATATCAACATACATGAATTCAAGTCCTTCTGTTCACCTGACTTAGAATTCCTCACAATCAAATGTGGCTGACATTGAGTGGCCAACATTGACTCAACTCCAGCCACTTTAATATTGGAAAAATAGATGTAAAAAATGTTTCACTAGCCACTTTAAACAATGCCACTTAATATAATGTTTACATACCCTACATTACTCATCTCATATGTATATACTGTCTTCCATACCATCTACTGCATCTTGCCTATGCCATTCTGTACCATCACTCATTCATATATCTTTATGTACATATTCTTCATCCCTTTACACTTGTGTGTATAAGGTAGCTGTTGTGAAATTGTTAGGTTAGATTACTCGTTGGTTATTACTGCATTGTCGAACTAGAAGCACAAGCCAGCATTAACATCTGCTAACCATGTGTATGTGACAAATAAAAAGTGATTTGATTTGAGCATCAAGAGTTGCCACTGAATCAGACTGAAAGAACAGACAAGCATCACATCAACCTGCTCCTAACCCAAAATGGCTGCTTATTAAGTTAATGACAGCAGCCAACATTTTAATTGAATTGTGCCGGCTCGACAATCACATTCGCTCCTCGCGCCTAGCCACCAGAGACGGCTACCATAGTAACAAAAGGGAAATGCCTCTATCAGTTTCTCAGACATCTGGGAAAGGAACAGAATACATCGGGGTGCAAAGATGTACAGAACAGGTTGATCTTTTGGGCACCTAGTCAGTTGCACAACTGAATGCAATCAACTGAAATGTGCCTTCCACATTTAACCCAACCCCTTTGAAACAGGTGTGGGGGCTGCCTAAATCGACGTCATCAGTGCCCGTGGAGCAGTCCTTGCTCAAGGGCAGAACAGCAGATTTTTCCACCTTGCTGGCTCGGGGATGTGAACAAGCAACCTTGCGGTTACTGTCCCAACGCTCTAACTGTTAGGCTACCTGCAGCCTAGTGTGACAGAGAAGAAATGTACTACTGTGCATATCGGACTAAGAGGATAATTCAGTGGGGTCTTCCTTCGAGAAAGTTACATGATGCATTTTTATCTGAACACTCAAAGGTTGCACCTTTCTGAATAAGTTAAGTGATAAGAATAGACTCTACATTTTTCCGGAAATGTGGTTATCAGAGGACATTGTTTTAAATGAATTCAGTTGTACCTTGCCACATTGCACACTATCACATCTAATATGACTAGCTAGCATTGTTGCCATGGCAGCATTGCAAAACATGACCTCTCAAAAGAAACAAACCTAAATGTATTAGATGATACAGAATAACAGCTGAAATGAATTGACTTTCCGTTTCTTCTTTAACAAGTAACACGGACATCCTGTTTTCTTTCCTATGTTCTGTGGTATAGTGTGTAGCAGGCCATTGTGTTGATGGAAGTCTTTGTTACTAGTCTTTCTGCTCTTGAATTGAAGCTTGAGAGAGCTAGCTTGTTCATATTGGAGTATTTGAAGGTAGAGAAGGGAGAGAGACTGTTATAGTGAGAGAGCTAGAGAGAGAGCTAGAGAGAGAGAGCTGTTGAATGGGCCCAAATAGGAACCTGGTGTTGTGAGAGGAGAGTGGTCCTGGATGAATAGTGTAATAGGGCCTGGTGTTGTGAGAGGAGAGTGGTCCTGGTTGAATAGTGTAATAGGAGCCTGGTGTTGTGAGAGGAGAGTGGTCCTGGTTGAATAGTGTAATAGGAGCCTGGTGTTGTGAGAGGAGAGTGGTCCTGGTTGAATAGTGTAATAGGAGCCTGGTGTTGTGAGAGGAGAGTGGTCCTGGTTGAATAGTGTAATAGGAGCCTGGTGTTGTGAGAGGAGAGTGGTCCTGGTTGAATAGTGTAATAGGAGCCTGGTGTTGTGAGAGGAGAGTGGTTCTGGTTGAATAGTGTAGTAGGAGCCTGGTGTTGTGAGAGGAGAGTGGTCCTGGTTGAATAGTGTAATAGGAGCCTGGTGTTGTGAGTGGTCCTGGTTGAATAGTGTAATAGGAGCCTGGTGTTGTGAGAGGAGAGTGGTCCTGGTTGAATAGTGTAGTAGGAGCCTGGTGTTGTGAGAGGAGAGTGGTCCTGGTTGAATAGTGTAATAGGAGCCTGGTGTTGTGAGAGGAGAGTGGTCCTGGTTGAATAGTGTAATAGGAGCCTGGTGTTGTGAGAGGAGAGTGGTCCTGGTTGAATAGTGTAATAGGAGCCTGGTGTTGTGAGAGGAGAGTGGTCCTGGTTGAATAGTGTAATAGGAGCCTGGTGTTGTGAGAGGAGAGTGGTCCTGGTTGAATAGTGTAATAGGAGCCTGGTGTTGTGAGAGGAGAGTGGTCCTGGTTGAATAGTGTAATAGGAGCCTGGTGTTGTGAGAGGAGAGTGGTCCTGGTTGAATAGTGTAATAGGAGCCTGGTGTTGTTGTGAGAGGAGAGTGGTCCTGGTTGAATAGTGTAATAGGAGCCTGAGAGGAGAGTGGTGATAGAATGGTCTGAATAGTGTAATAGGAGCCTGGTGTTGTGAGAGGAGAGTGGTCCTGGTTGAATAGTGTAATTGGGCCTGGTGTTGTTTTCTCACTAAGGGGCCTAATGGATGATAGAATGGTCTGGAACACTACTGTCATGGCCCACACACACAAACAGGAACACATGCAGGTGCACACACTCACAGATGGACAGGCACGTGCATGTACACACAAACACACTCAGTCATCCCTCTCTTTCTGTGAGTAATTATCACACACGCTCAACGCCCTCTCTTTCTCCCACGGTCAGCTCACACTGTGGACCAGGCATCCTAAATCCCCCTTAATGTAGTCTAACTATTGGCAAGTCTACAGTGTACATCTCTAAAACAGTCAGGTCTACATATTGATCTTCAGTCAGGTCTCTATCTATCTACAGTTAGGTCTCTCTCTCTATATACAGTCAGGTCTCTCTATCTATCTACAGTCAGGTCTCTATATCTATCTACAGTCAGGTCTCTCTCTCTATCTACAGTCAGGTCTCTCTATCTATCTACAGTCAGGTCTCTCTATCTATCTACAGTTAGGTCTCTCTCTATCTACAGTCAGGTCTCTCTATCTATCTACAGTCAGGTCTCTCTCTATCTACAGTCAGGTCTCTCTATCTATCTACAGTCAGGTCTCTATATCTATCTACAGTCAGGTCTCTCTCTCTATCTACAGTCAGGTCTCTCTATCTATCTACAGTCAGGTCTCTCTATCTATCTATAGTCAGGTCTCTCTATCTATCTACAGTCAGGTCTCTCTATCTATCTACAGTCAGGTCTCTCTCTCTATCTACAGGCAAGTCTCTCTATATACAGTCAGGTCTCTCTATCTACAGTCAGGTCTCTCTATCTATCTACAGTCAGGTCTCTCTATCTACAGTCAGGTCTCTCTATCTATCTACAGTCAGGTCTCTCTTTCTACAGTCAGGTCTCTCTATCTACAGTCAGGTCTCACTATCTATCTACAGTCAGGTCTCTCTATCTATCTACAGTCAGGTCTCTATATCTATCTACAGGCAGGTCTCTCTATCTATCTACAGTCAGGTCTCTATATCTATCTACAGTCAGGTCTCTCTATCTATCTACAGTCAGGTCTCTATATCTATCTACAGTCAGGTCTCTCTATCTATCTACAGTCAGGTCTCTCTATCTATCTACAGTCAGGTCTCTATATCTATCTACAGTCAGGTCTCTATATCTATCTACAGTCAGGTCTCTATATCTATCTACAGTCAGGTCTCTCTATCTACAGTCAGGTCTCTCTATCTACAGTCAGGTCTCTATATCTATCTACAGTCATATCTCTATATTTATCTACAGTCAGGTCTCTATATCTATCTACAGTCATATCTCTATATCTTTCTACAGTCAGGTCTCTCTATCTATCTACAGTCAGGTCTCTATATCTATCTACAGCCAGGACTCTCTATCTATCTACAGTCAGGTCTCTCTATCTATCTACAGTCAGGTCTCTCTATCTATCTACAGTCAGGTCTCTCTATCTATCTACAGTCAGGTCTCTATATCTATCTACAGTCAGGTCTCTATATCTATCTTACAGTCAGGTCTCTATATCTATCTACAGTCAGGTCTCTCTATCTACAGTCAGGTCTCTCTATCTACAGTCAGGTCTCTATATCTATCTACAGTCATATCTCTATATTTATCTACAGTCAGGTCTCTATATCTATCTACAGTCATATCTCTATATCTTTCTACAGTCAGGTCTCTCTATCTATCTACAGTCAGGTCTCTATATCTATCTACAGTCAGGTCTCTCTATCTATCTACAGTCAGGTCTCTATATCTATCTACAGTCAGGTCTCTCTATCTATCTACAGTCAGGTCTCTATATCTATCTACAGTCAGGTCTCTCTATCTATCTACAGTCAGGTCTCTCTATCTATCTACAGTCAGGTCTCTATATCTATCTACAGTCAGGTCTCTATATCTATCTACAGTCAGGTCTCTCTATCTATCTACAGTCAGGTCTCTCTATCTATCTACAGTCAGGTCTCTATATCTATCTACAGTCAGGTCTCTATATCTATCTTACAGTCAGGTCTCTATATCTATCTACAGTCAGGTCTCTCTATCTACAGTCAGGTCTCTCTATCTACAGTCAGGTCTCTATATCTATCTACAGTCATATCTCTATATTTATCTACAGTCAGGTCTCTATATCTATCTACAGTCATATCTCTATATCTTTCTACAGTCAGGTCTCTCTATCTATCTACAGTCAGGTCTCTATATCTATCTACAGTCAGGTCTCTCTATCTACAGTCAGGTCTCTATATCTTTCTACAGTCAGGTCTCTATATCTATCTACAGTCAGGTCTCTATATCTATCTACAGTCAGGTCTCTATATCTATCTACAGTCAGGTCTATCTCTCTGTCAATCACTATAAGCAGATTCAGTTCCGCCTCATTACCCTGAGGGCCACTGGCAGGTCAGTCTGCTCATTAAGCCTCCATGCTAACACTCCACTGGCTGTTGTTCATCGCCCAACCTGCCTCTCGCCACTTGCCAGGAACTTCATTATAAATAAGAATTTGTTCTTAACCGACTCTCTTGCTTAAATAGAGGTTAAAAAAATAAAATCAGCTGCATGTGTTTATTAATAATGTCTTCTAGTCAAAGTACCTTCAGCCACCCCCCCTTTCTCTCCCTCCATCCCCCTCTTTCTCCATTCCTCTCTTTCTCTCCCTCCATCCCCCCTCCAACCATCTCTCCCACCCTACATCCCTCTCTTTCTCCATCCCTCTCTTTCTCCATTCCTCTCTTTCTCTCCCTCCATCCCCCTCCAACCATCTCTCCAACCCTACATCCCTCTCTTTCTCCATCCCTCTCTTTCTCCATTCCTCTCTTTCTCTCCCTCCATCCCCCTCCAACCATCTCTCCCACCCTACATCCCTCTCTTTCTCCATCCCTCTCTTTCTCCATTCCTCTCTTTCTCTCCCTCCATCCCCCCTCCAACCATGTATCCCACCCTACATCCCTCTCTTTCTCCATTCCTCTCTTCTTATTCCACACATCACTCTCCCCCTTCTCTCTCCTTCCCTCCCTCAATCCACACGTCCAGTGAAGAGTTAAACATTCAGAACTGAACACCCTCTGTGACGCGTGCAGGTGAAACCTGACAGATGGTGTTTATCAGAGCTCAGAACAAATGTTGCATTACATCTCTATCTATCTCCATCTATTTACCCCATTACCTAATCTATCAGCAGTGTGTGTGTGTGTTTAACAGTGTGTGTCAGCATTGTATTTTTATCACAATGCGAAACAAAGAAAACAACTATCTCGTTAAAACCTGACTGCAATTATTGTGATGTGAGAAAAACAAAGGGGCTGATGACTGACAGGGTAATTAACACCTGCTACCACGGCAACCCATAGACTTAATTGAATTCTGGCCCAAGCCAGATCGATCCTGATTGATCGAGACAAACAATGCCAGGGGACTTTAATTGACTTTACTCAGGTGGTGGTAGGAGAAAGTTATGTGAATGGGGATAGGTGTTATACAGAGGGCATCAGGACACAGCGAGGAGAACTTTAAGTCTGACATTGTCTAGTCATAAAGGAAAAGATGGCACTATGATATTTGTTAACCACAAATGGGATTTGCCCCCTTTCGCCCTAAATCAAGTGCGAGTGAGAAACAAAAACCTGCAGACACTGCAGCCCTCCAGGAGATGAGTTTCATACCCTTCTTTCTTGGTATTAAGGTGTGTGTGTGACTTTGTCTGCATCTGTGTGTGTGTGTGACTTTGTCTGCATCTGTGTGTGTGTGTGACTTTGTCTGCATCTGTGTGTGTGTGTGACTTTGTCTGCATCTGTGTGTGTGTGTGTGTGTGTGTGTGTGTGTGTGTGTGTGTGTGTGTGTGTGTGTGTGTGTGTGTGTGTGTGTGTGTGTGTGTGTGTGTGTGTGTGTGTGTGTGTGTGTGTGTGTGTGTGTGTGAAACTGTGTGTGTGTGTGTGTGTGTGTGTGACTTTGTGTGCATCTGTGTGTGTGCGTGTGTGTGTGTGTGTGTGTGTGTGTGTGTGTGTGTGTGTGCGTGTGTGTGTGTGTGTATGGACTGCTATGAACTGGTACTCACCTTGAGAGCACGAGAACGGTTGGCCAGGAGATTCTCAATGTTCCCTGCTGCATTAGCCACCAGCTGGCTGGCATCGTTGGACCCCACACTGAAGTACTTCCTGTGGCTCTGGAAGATCTGCACCAATCAGGAGATAGAGCGTCAAAGGTGACAGTGAAGCAATCAAGAGAGAGAAACAAGGGTCAAAGGTGACACAGGAGAGAGTGATACTTTGATAAAATATTGACATGGTGTATCTTAGAATTGTACCTATGAGGATAGTCACAATAAATGTACTTGATTACATTTATTTGCAGGGACAATGAACACAATAATCCAAATGTATGTAAATATGTGTCAGATGTGTCAAATGTGTCAAATCATGATGTCACCACTGTGTGTACAATGCCAGTGTAAATCAAGCAACATTATGCCACATTGGAGCACAACGGCAAACACCATTTACTGAATATGGAATATGTTTCAGAAAGAGGAATTAAACAATAAAAAAACAGAAATGCCAAACAGCCAATTATACAGCAGCCGGAGGGGCTTTCTAGGTCCGACATTAAAACCACAGGCTTGTAGTGTGTGAATGTGTGTGCGGGCACGCGCGTGTGTGTGTGTGTGCGTGTGTGTGTCTAAGTCTGTGTATCGAAGTGTGTGTTTACTTAGCTAACCTCTGTGGGGCTGTGCTATGTGTTTCTGCTTGTCCATGAGTAATGATACTGATGGTTATTCTCCACATGCTCTTTCTGCTTACAAGCAAACACAATCCCCTCCCCTGTGTAGTAAACAAAGCAGCCATGCTGCCAGAGGTCTCAATGAAGGAAACCTACATTTATTCTACTGCAACAGGACAAAGGAATGTACAGTTGACCATTGATGTTATCCCACTCTCTATCTATATATATGCTATAGGGTCAAGATTAGGTCATAAAGTCTAGCTATTTTCCCTCACCCCATGAGCATCAAATGATGCCTGCGACAGGAAATTAGCTCCAAACGTGGTATAACACCGTCATGGTAAAGATGTCTGCTTTTCTTTTTCTTCTAAATGTCTGTGATGACAAGCAGGGCAAGAGGCAGCCCTGATATGGTGTCTGTTAAGGGTATGTTCCTGAGAATACTGTGTTGCTCAAGGGAAATCATGCCTGTGTGTTGTCCCTGGGACGTCATGCATTGTGTGCGTGTGTGTCTGAAAAATGTCATCCAAAAGGAATCTGAAATCGATCGACAATTACTGTGATGATTATTGTGCATTTCATATTTCTTAATTATTTCTTCTTTTTTTGTTTTCTGGTTATACATTGTTATTGATTATTGCATTGTTGGGCTATAGGTTTGCAAGAAAGACATTTTCACTGTACTTGTGCATGTGACATTTAAACGAGACATAATTACAGAGGCTCCATATCAGGCCTGGCTCGGCAAGAGGAGGAGAGTTGTCATAGGGTTATAGCAATCAACACAAGGGATGTGTCCCAAAAGGCACCCTATTCCCCATATAGTGCACTACTTATGACCAGAGCCCCCTGCATAGGGAATAGGGTGCCATTTGGGATGCAGCCAGAGTAACAGCTCCTCCTCACTGTCCATATCATGTAAGCTTGTTAGGGAAGTGGATAGGGATGTGGTGTTTGGAGTTGACACTGATAGTCCTTGAGTGTGGACATTCCCCTAGCAGAATACTGTAAGCAGATGTCCCACATATCACTAATGAGATGGCACTTTGTAAAGTCCAGATCTGTTGTGACAACCATCATTGTATTGGATGTGACACACATCAAACAGGAGAGGTCAGGAGTATGTGTGCGCATGTGTGTGTGCACGTGTGTGTGTGTGTGTGTGTGTGTGTGTGTGTGTGTGTGTGTGTGTGTGTGTGTGTGTGTGCGCGTATATGTGTGTGCGCGTGTGTATATTGATTGTTGAAATCCAGAGTTGTGGATGTGTGACTATGGGGTTGCAAGCTTCCTGTGCGTTTGAGAGGAGTGTGGTGTTGTGGTATATGCACGTTTGTGCACGTCTGTGTTCCTATGTTTACAAGGTGTTCCTGTGTGTCCCACCTGTATGAGGTTCTGCACTCCGCTGGCTGTGTCCGTCAGTGTGACCAGCTCCTGTTGCATCTGCTCCACCCATTCCTTTATCCTGAGGAAACAATGAAAGCACCAATCAAAATCATTCAAATTCATTTACTTCCTGTAACTCATCGAATCCGATGATGAAATGGTTTTACTTATCCAATCACATTGATATCTCTGAACTGCTGTTTTCAGGATCATTGGTACCAAACAAAAGACAATGGACTGAAACAGGGAGGGAAATACTTTACTGTTCAGTAAGAAACGTTTTTGTTTTTCTGTTGCAAAACAGTTTGCTTCAGTGTGCAATAATAAATAAGACCCTGAAGGTGCAGAACGATCCAATAGAAATACATGTCTGTCAAATAGAATAAGGAATCAAGTTAGCTCTATGTTACATTTCCATCTGCAAAGCTGTGAATGTTCCGCCTCACTGCATAAATAATCTTGACTTACTTGGATTCGCCAATCACCTTGCAGTAGATACTACATGACCACACATTAACAGAGCAGTTGAGTCAGGCAGTAACAGTACTGCTGACTATCACTTTATGCAAAACATATCTCGCCATGCAGGTTAATCAATTCAGTGGTCTATAAAATAGTCATGTTTACCCTGAGTATATGTGTTTTGACTCCCCATTAACTGTGCATTAGAGTATATATAGATATAGAGAGAGTAGAGGATATATTCATGGTTGTCAGTGGGTGAGTAACAAGGACAGGGGTGAGATAGTAGGTCATGTATGCAGGGATAGTAGAGGGAGAAATTAGTTACCCTATACAGAAACGGAACACTAGTTAACTGGCTCAATAAACTGTATTTGTAAGTCGCTCTGGATAAGAGCGTCTGCTAAATGACTTAAATGTAAATGTAAATGTAATGTACCCTATACAGAAACGGAACACTAGTTAACTGGCTCAATAAACGGTCTGTACCCTATACAGAAACAGAACAATATTTAACTGCCTGGCCGGTTCCCCTCTCTCCACTGGGATTCTCTGCCTCTAACCCCATTACAGGGGCTGAGTCATTGGCTTACTGGTGCTCTTCCATGCCGTCCCTAGGAGGAGTGCGTCACTTGAGTAGGTTGAGTCACTGACGTGGTCTTCCTGTCTGGGTTGGCGCAACCCCTTGGGTTGTGCCGTGGCGGAGATCTTTGTGGGCTATATTCGGCCTTGTCTCAGGATGGTAAGTTGCTGGTGGAAGATATCCCTCTAGTGGTGTGGGGGCTGTGCTTTAGCAAAGTGGGTGGGGTTATAGCCTGCCTCTTTGGCCCTGTCCGGGGGTATCATCGGACGGGGCCACAGTGTCTCCTGACCCCTCCTGTCTCAGCCTCCAGTATTTATGCTGCAGTAGTTTATGTGTCGGGGGGCTCGGGTCAGTCTGTTATATCTGGAGTATTTCTCCTGTCTTATCCGGTGTCCAGTGTGAATTTAAGTATGCTCTCTCTAATTCTCTCTTTCTCTCTCTCGGAGGACCTGAGCCCTAGGACCATGCCTCAGGACTACATGCTATGATGACTCCTTGTTGTCCCCAGTCCACCTGGCTGTGCTGCTGCTTCACCTGGCTAATCTGCCTGCAGCAATGGAACCCTGACCTGTTCACTGTGATTACTATTATTTGACCATGCTTGTCATTAATGAACATTTGAACATCTTGGCCATGTTCTGTTATAATCTCCACCCGACACAGCCAGAAGAGGACTGGCCACACCTCATGGCCTGGTTCCTCTCTAGGTTTCTTCCTAGGTTTTGGCCTTTCTAGGGAATTTTTCCTAGCCACTGTGCTTCTACACCTGCATTGCTTGCTGTTTGGGGTTTTAGGCTGGGTTTCTGTACAGCACTTTGATATATCAGCTGATTTAAGAAGGGCTATAGAAATACATTTGATTTGATTTGATCTGCCTCAATAAACTGTCTGTACCCTATCCAGAAACTGAACAATAGTTAATAGGCTCAACGGTGTATACAATATGGATTAAGTAAACACTGAAAGTGTGTCAAGTTCACAGTGAGAGTGAGTGGTTCCTTCATTGTTCTGAGGAGAAAAGGTCCATATGTAACCATAAGACCAAATGTGTTATAAATAAATGGATTGAGACACATTGAATAACCAGCATAGCTGCCATTTTGAACACATTTTTGTCCTCTGTTGAAAATGTTTTGCTACAGCGTGCCCTATTGAACACGAATCTGGTCACATACAATAGCGATGAAATTGACGCATTGTTGACGTGGGGATTGTGGACTGCATTGGCTCATTCATTACACTAGCAGTAGGGAATAGTCTAGAAGTGGGTGAATGGTCCATCCACAGGTAAACACAGTGATTGAGTGTGCAAATTTCCAAACAGCAGGTAAATACATCTACTTGAAACACCTAAATGCAGACCCAGAGGAGACGTGCTGTGTCCAAAATCGCACCCTATTCCTTATATATAGAGAATAGGGTGCCATTTGAGACTCATCCCTGGTTTGAAGGACACCATAGCAGTACATGAACACTCAACATAGTTAGGGGAGGAAGTATGAATTCATATCCATGAACTCATCAAGTGTCAAACACCTAGATGAATCTTATTACTTGACAAGTGAGACGTGGTACAGGCTCATCTTCTAGGAGAAAAACACACACACACACACACACACACACACACACACACACACACACACACACACACACACACACACACACACACACACACACACACACACACACACACACACACACACACACACACACACACACACACACACACACACACACACACACACATGAATAAAAACATGCAGGCAGGCACGCAACTTGCCCCCCCTCTACCAACACACAGAAACGTGTTAAAAATCCTTGTCAATAACCATTAAAATGCATGACTGGGGGTCATAAGGGAAATGAACTATTTTCCCCCAGGTATGTTTTAACCCATTCCACTATACAGAAGTGCATTCGCCCTTGACTTTGGATGCGTGTCATGTTATCCTGTCTAATAACCCACACTGCAATGTGACTAGGGCTCGTGCTGTAAAACGTACACAACCAGTCAAATGTTTGGACACACCTACTCATTCCAGGGATTTTCGTTATTTTTACTATATTCTACATTGTAGAATAACAGTGAAGACATCAAAACAATGAAATAACACATATGGAATCATGTTCTAACCAAAAAAGTGTAAAACAAATCAAAATATATTTTATAATTGATATTCTTCAAAGTATATACAGCTCAGAGAAGCAGCTGTATGGGGGCAAGGCTGGAGTACTATCAGCACATTTCTGATCTCACACACACACACACACACACACACACACACACACACACACACACACACACACACACACACACACACACACACACACACACACACACACACACACACACACACACACACACACACACACACACACACACACACACACACACACACACACACACACACACGGCTGCGCACTCATTCACACTCACACACATACTCACACACACACGCTAACAAACCTTTCATCCTAACCCCTCCATGAAGATATTAGTGCATGACACACCCTTGAGCCATCACCACTGAGTCAGCACCACTGAGCCAGCACCACTGAGCCAGCACCACTGAGCCAGCACCACTGAGCCAGCACCACTGAGCCAGCACCACTGAGCCAGCACCACTGAGTCAGCACCACTGACACACCGCTGCTCAAAGCCCTTAGCTCACAGCAGGAATAGCTTCTAGGGGTCACAGTAAGGTCCTAGCCTGCAGAGTCAGCTTTTATCTGCTATGTGCAACAGGGTGGGCCCTGGAAATGTGTCCCATGGTCCTATCCAACAGCCTAGGCAGATGCAACAGGTGCCCTCGGCAATGAGGTCCTCTGTTAAAATGTAAATGTGTTGCCACTGCACTTAGAATAGCATTTTTACAGGAGATGCAGAGAGAAACATGAATAGACTTCATATTCTCTATGATGAGGCTCTACGACTGAACATATGGGCTGGCTATTTTGAATCCTTCTCTGAATACTGACCTTATGTTCTAGCTTTTATGCCGTGTTCCCTCAGGTAACCAACAACAGGTGGAAGAGCTTAATAAATCTGGCCAAAAGCCAACCCTGCTTCACGATTAAACAATGATTAGTTCTTACAGTATCCAATACTGTATAATAACTACAGACAGACGGTACAGCCTACAGCCAATTTGTTCTGTGTGTGTGTGTGTTCAGCCCCATAACTTGTTTGAAACAGGAGAGGCAGCCGGTAATGAGGAGAGGGGAGCAACAATAAACCTTGTCCCATGGAGGGCCACCGTTTCTGACTAAAGATCCTGTAGCCTGTTGGTTAAAAAATGACACCACATTACTATTGGTACACAGTGAACTAACAACTATGATAAAAGCATTGCGAAAAAGCTTGTTTCATCTGAAGTCAAGGACAAGAAAAGCATTATTATTTGTCTCTAAACAAATAAGGGTTCTTGTATTGTTTAAAAAGACAAGCTCTACCTCAACACATAATGTAAAAAGTGTGATGTTACCACAAAGGAGGAAAAGCAATGCTTTTCTCTCAATGACAAACCATGAAGTAATGTCTAAAAAAGAGGTTTCAACACTTAAAGAGCTCAACAAAGCCCTCTGAGAGGATGGAAACTTGGAGCGGGTCATGGAAAAACGAGATAACATCGCCCTACCCCCTCCCCCTCTCATTTCTCCCTCTCACTCTCCCTAGCGAAGGGGAAACAGAGAGAGGGGGGTGGGCTTTGAGGCGGGGAAAACCTAAAATGGCTGGTGAGCCAGAGAGAGAGAGAGAGAGCCGAGCAATACAGCCAGTTGCACACTCCGGGGCTGGGACTGAGTGGATCCTTGTGAAACTCAGCCAAGTGTAAAGAGAGAGACCCATAACCCCCTAGAGCCTTTTCTCTCGCTGTCTTGCTGCTTGTGTTCTTAACATCCCCCACTTACACAACAGACTGTGCACATTTAGAAAACGGCGGCCGTTTTTCATTTTCTCTTTCTTGCCATCCTCCTCTTGCACAATGTAATGTTTGGGTTTGTTTTGCTCCGTGGAGAGAGCAGAGCGCAGATCAACATGGGTACACTGCCGGAGGTGCGCCCGAGGAGAGAGAAGACTGGTTTTTATTTTGGATGAATATATAATCTGATATGCAGAGGGAAAGCCTCCACTTTAAAATAAATGACATGGACCTCCCACAAGGTTTCTTGCCGAGACATTTCAATTTAAATGCGTGTCTGTGAATTCCAAATGGAGAGGTGGTGATTTTTTAAATATGACTACATGGGAATAAATTTGTATAGGACAGATGGTTACTATTGAATCCGTTAAGACGTGACCTGCTTCGTGCAGTATGGCACTCAGTTATTTTATCAAAGACATATGATATGAGTGTTTTTATTCATTTTCACAATATCAGTAAGCCATCCAAATACACCCCACCACATACAGGTGATTAGATAAAGATATTTAAATTGTTCAGAGAGTTCATTGGAGAGTTCCCCACTACTGGCAATGAGGATCTTTTGGTTAATCTTTTGATTCAATCTTTCAATTGCATCTTAGCCTCACAGAATTAGTCTCTCATATATTTAACCTATTAACCTTGTACAGTAGCTGGTGATTAGACAAATATTTTTCTCTCTCTGTAACAGAAGACGCCTCCCCAGACCAGCTGTCACCTGTGTGTATCGGAAAACATTGAAACCAGAGCACTGGGGCCTTCAGAGGACATAATGGGGTTCAAAGGTGAAGGGGTAAGGTGCTCCTCTTAGCCTAATCTCTGTGCACGAGAGCGAGCGCACGCGTGTGGAGGGTCTGTATTATGTATAGTAACTCATCAACTGAAGTGCTATATTGGGGGTGTGATGAAGCATAAAATAGGACAAATGTTTCCCTGAGTGTTCCCCGAGAGTTCTGAGAGGTCCCCGAACGTTTCCTGACTGTTCCCTGAGTGTTCCCCGAGAGTTCAGAGAGTTCCCAGAGCGTTCCCTGACTGTTCCCTGAGTGTTAGAGTAGGATCTGACCCCAAGTGCCCTAGAAACATAGTATTTAACAGTACTATCCCCAACCAGGCCACCTCTCTGAAAGACTTGGAAACACAACACCATATGTTACAGTATAGCACTAACGAACAATAAAACAAATATATGTTCTGCATGCTATATCATTATTATCACTTAGTAGCTGTGAACTGTGCTGTTTTACAGGGTCAGCCATAGTAGTACAGCGCCCCTGGAGCCAATTAAAGTTAAGTGCCTTGCTCAAGGGCCATAGTGAACAAGTTGCCCAAGAATAACATGTTTAGCCAATAACCACGCACAACACAGAGTGGAGCGTCCAATCCCAGAGCCCGTTACAGAAGAGTGGGAAGCCCAGAATAGCTTGTCTGACTCAGACTGAGAGCATCATTGTCTGACCTCTGGCTGGATTAGCCCTCGGGTTACTTTAGACTACTGAGGCCACTTCTGTTCTCTCCTCTCCATTTCACCCAGCTTCTTTTTCAAAATGATGCAGCCATTTCACTTGGCTTTATGTAGCTACTAACTGAAGCAATGGTTACTTTCCAATATCCAGATAACCATTTAGAATACACACCAGAAGGTAATTGAACCATTCTCCTACACTCTTAGAAAGAAAAGTGCTATCTAGAACCTTTAAGGGTTCTTCGGCTGTCAAAGAGGGTTCTACATGGAACCCGAAAGGGTTCTACAAAGAACCAAGAAGGGTTCTCCTGTGGGGACAGTCAAAAAAACCTTTAAGAACCCTTTTTTTCTAAGAGTGTAGATGTTTAAAATTCAATTTGTACTGCTACAGTGGTAAATCAAAAAATAAAAGCATATTCCAAAAGAAACCAACAGCCCCAACTCTGTGTCATGGTTTAAACTATTTCCCCCCTCATTTGGCTGCACTTGACAGTCCCATATTTCAACAACGTTTCAGGTGTCTCAACTATGTTTCTTCCTACCTTGCTGACAAAAAGGTATTTCCATTGATTAATGGTGCCATTGCACAGTGCACTGTTTGGATGCAGGATTTATTGTGGAGTTGACCAACATGCGCAGGTAGCCTACGTTTTCAAGTGATTTGCTTGACAATAAGATGAAGACATCATGACTGGTCGTGTTCATACCGAAGGTAAAAGGTGATACATTTCTTACCGTTAAATGACATGTCTTTACTGTCGGGCTCAACAACAAAAATAGAAAAATACATGAAAAAAGAAAGAAGACCATCCAAAATGTCACGTGTATTCTGATACACACTTCAATTAGTGTTACAATGCACTAATGTATCATAAGGCCTTATAAATGAACTTATGAGGCATTTTCTGGGTGCCTAATAGAGTGTGTTTGCTTCATGCAAAGTATGCTAGGCTACTGTAAATATGTTTTGATTAGAAAAGTTTTGTTTTATTTCTCTTAGTTGTAAAGGCATTGTACAATATGCTAACTGGCACATGTCGCTGGGTTCGGCTGGAGCTGGCAAGCAGGCAGTAAAGATGAGGGTTGTCCACCGCTGGGTCAATCTTTCTCACAAAAAGATCCCGAGAGTTTTGTCTGGAAAGTCTCCCTTGAAGGATTCCTCTGAACTTAAAATGACTTCCTTCACCTATACCAATAAAGAATTGTATTCCAACCCTCTCTCTTTTCTAAAACCTATTCTCCACAGCCACCGTATGCCCTCCACATAGGCCTTATTCATGACCACTTTTTCTCCATGTTTTCATTTCCACCTGCTCTTCTTTCCTCTGCTTCATTGCTCTGATCTGAATGAACTGACCAGGTGAAATCCAGCCTGATGATGAGCTTCCACCACATGGTTTCCACCTGTGAAGTCTTCTCCAATCATTGCAGACAAGGTGAGAACAGATTCCCAGTGTGAAAGAGCCAAGACTCGCTTCTACAAGAACCCATTTAAACAGCAGAAAGTGATGACTACTCTTCAAGGAGACTTTCTTTCAGAAGTGTTGTGCCATTGTCGTCAGATACTGTTTCGTTTCTATGTCAAGTTAGACGTTTAATTCAGGGTTTGGATCTAAAGACGGTAAGACATCTCACGGAATCTCACCTCTCATTTCAACCTTTCAGTAGTGATCCTCACACTTCTCCTCATTGCCAAGGAAACAGTTCTCAATTAGTACACAGGTAGCCTATAACAGTTACAATGACCCAGAGTAACCACACAGCCACAAGCCATTTCATTTGTATAAAAACACTGAAGTGGCTTCCAACAGAGGCAGCATTCAGTCAAGCCTAACATGTCCAATGTAATGTTTGGACTCCACAGCTGTACTGTTTTTATATTAGTTTACTTGTGTTACTTCTGTTTGTATCAGAGGGCAGAACCTGACACCATGTAAACACCACTAGCCAGTAGAGAGCTCCATCCATTGCAAAGTCAAAAGCCCCATCATTCCTGAGCACTATCATAGAGTAGAAACAGATCGACAAAGAGGTCAAGGCCCCATCCTGAAACAACCCTGAAACAGGCCCCATCCCCGCAGTACTTAATGTAGATCTGAAAGATTTGGATAGGTATGGTAGTAGTTTCATCTTATCCCTGATAGGCTGGGTGTAGATTTTGCCATATCGCTCACACCTATCCAATCTTTTCACATAATCAGATCTAGGGGGTAGGATGTGTTTCTGGACAGGACACAAACCTAGGATTAGCAGTTACATCTCACATGTAACTGAGATAATCAGTGACCTAACTACCGGTGACCAGTAATTTTCAATGAAAGGAGGAGATGAGACACGAGGACATACACAGCGACTTAACGGTCCCAAGGAGAGCTAGCAACCAAAATTCAACATTACCCAAGTTTATGCTAATTGTAGCGACACACCTGCACAGCAGCCAGTTAGACTAAATACACCACTTTCTGAGTCTCTCCTTTCCACCACTCTCTCCTCTTCATTCCTCTCTCTGCTGTTAACACAGGGCTGTTTTGACACTCACACTTTGTCAGCGGAGCCACACTTGATCTCTAAATACTGTCAAACTGTCAGGGAGAAGAAGCACGGCAGCAGGCAGTAACTGCCTGACAGACAGATGCAGACTGGAACGGGGGTGTTTAAAAAAAAAAAAAATTAATATAACATGAGTTATTTATCGGTCTCATACACTGAGTTAGTCTCTGTCCTCAACCCCTTATTAGTGGTGATTTTTCCTTCTGATCTACTCTTAGAGGGATATACCAGTGATATAGGTGTGAGGAGGCGGGAGAGTGCGAGAGAGAGGGAGAGAGAGGCTATAATTTAGCCATCAGATACCAAATAAAAGCTGGTACTGTGGAGCAGCAGGCTTTAATAACCAACCTGACAGAACAATGGCGAAGACAAACAGTCTCTCTCTCTCTTTGGTATCTTTTTCCTCACTGTTTACCTTGCTCTCTCTCTTTTCTCTGTTGCTTCATCTCTCCTTGTTTTTCTATCACTCTTTATCTCTCCTTTGCTCCCCTTGCTTTCCCTCCCTCTCCCTCTTTCTCATTTGACCTCTAACCTCCTCTCTCTCCTTCAGTCTGTTTCACTTTAACCATCTCCTTTGCTCTCTATCACTCTTTTCCCCTCCCCCCTCCCTCCCTCCCTCCCCTCCCTCCCTCCCTCCCTCCCTCCCTCCCTCCCTCCCTCCCTCCCCCTCCCTCCCTCCCTCCCTCCCTCCCTCCCTCCCTGAGAGGCAAAACAGGCAGATAAAGGATAATATCCTCCTTATTTATTGAGATCAATCACACAGTAATTGTAGGCTTTGTAGCTAGCTGTCTTCCGTTCTCATTATCCTGGGCAGCGAGAGATTATTGATGTTCTTCTCTCTTTCACTCTTCTCCCACCATCATTTTCCTGTTAAGAAGTCAGAGTACCGGAACACGGAACCCCTGCTTTGATCTGAGGTGGCTGGTTATGTGGGAACCCATGGCAACCGTGCTTGTTGCACTCCAATGGGTACTTATGGTATAAATAACAACAGAGAGTATATGAGGAGAGGAGAGAATGTCCACTGTTGTCCATGCATGTTCATTTCCCCTACAGTGGAATCTCAATGACATCACAAAATGACGATCATACACGAACAAATACCTTTACTATATCTCACTATACTGCAATACAAGGATTCCTGACACACACACACACACACACACACACACACACACACACACACACACACACACACACACACACACACACACACACACACACACACACACACACACACACACACACACACACACACACACACACACACACACACACACACACACACACACACACACACACACACACAGGGTTCCTGTGGTGGACAGGGCATCGGTCCAAACAGCTGTTAACCATTCCCATTCCCAACGTCTGCTGGGCAACGTCTCGGAACGCAATGGAACATTCTGGGAAGTACCATGTGCCACAGGTGGCAGGGGACGACGTAGCCTAGGTTAGTTTAGCGTTAGCATCGCGCTGGGTGATTACTTCTACTTCCAGTCTTCCCAGTGTACACACATCAGGCCAGGCAAAGTAGTATTTCATTCTTCCCAGAGGCCTGAACCGGAGGAGGGGGTGGAGGAGACACCAGACATTAAAACAACAAACAGGAGGCTGCACATAAAGTGTGGATCCCCCAAGCCTTCAGTGGTGGAACGTGGGGGAGAATTATGGGGTATGGGGGGAACGAGTTAGCGCGGTACAAAGATATCCCAGACCAGTACAACCCACAGGTCTGAGTCAGAGTCAGGACACTCACCCCCTACCCTAGAGGCTAGAGAGATCAAATATAGCCTGTGAGAGAGAGAGAGGGAGGGGGGGAGAGGAGAGTGAGAGCAGAGCAAGAGACAGAGAGAGAGCAGAGAGACAGAGAGAGAGGGGGAGTGAGAGCAGAGAGAGAAAGAGAGAACAAGAGAGAGAGCAGAGACGGAGAGATCAGAGAGAGAGAGAGAGATCAAAGAGAGAGAGTGCAGCAGAGTTTGCTGTGGGCCCAGACCGTGTGCCCTGGTGTCTGGGTAGCTGGGTAACAGATATAGCCTTTAGCAGCTTACGCAGATGGGCGGTGGGCATTCCTCCTGAAATATACCTGCTAACACCAGCTCTCTGATGGGGAGCGGAGTCATACACAGACATACAACCCGAGTTGGCTTCAAACACCTTTCTAAAATATAACACCGTTAATATGGTCCTAAGTAGACTCTTTTTACCTCTGACAGTTGAAAGTTAAAATATTTAGGCAGAATAAGAAACCCATGCGGGATATTAACCCACAACCATGGTGTTAGATGCGCCACACTCCAACCCACTGAGTCAGTGGAACCTCCTAGTCAACAACTCAGCCTCTGAATACACCGTCGACAAACACCATTGTGTTCTAGTCCTTATGCACGGACACAGACAGCTTCTTTAACTCTTTATTAACCGTTGCCTCTGTGAGTGCAGAGAGTGTGGGTGGAGCGGCATTCACATTATGCCAGCAGATCAGTGGAGACAGGGTTGGGAACACGAAAAGGCATATCTATTTAGCTGGTTGAGCATGAAATCTAATTATGCTTTAAAACTGAGAGAGAAACCCGGCGAGGAGGGTGATGGGAACCATGGAAATGGAGGAGAGGGGAGGAGAGAGAGTGGGACACGGAGGAGAGGAGAGAAGGGAGGAGGGGGGAGGGAGAGAGGTGGAGGGAGAGTGGGAGAGGGAGAGAGATGAAGGGAGAGTGGGACACGGAGGAGAGGAGAGAAGGGAGGAGGGGGGAGGAGAGAGAGTGGGACACGGAGGAGAGGAGAGAAGGGATGAGGGGGAGAGGGAGAGAGATGGAGGGAGAGAGATGAGGGGAGAGTGGGAGAGGAAAGGGAGAGAGATGGAGGGAGAGAGATGGAGGGAGAGAGATGAAGGGAGAGTGGGACACGGAGGAGAGGAGAGAAGGGAGGAGGGGGGAGGAGAGAGAGTGGGACACGGAGGAGAGGAGAGAAGGGAGGAGGGGGAGAGGGAGAGAGATGGAGGGAGAGAGATGAGGGGAGAGTGGGAGAGGAAAGGGAGAGAGAGGGGGCAGAGCCTGAGTCAAAAGCAAGACGAATGCGATCACAGGCTTGACTGTAACCAGATAACATGACATGCACCCATCAGGCCAAAATACCATTTATATATAGATAGGGTGAAGCTTTATTTAAACGGGGGTCAATAAAATGCTTATAAAGCACTATTTAATAGCTCATTACTCATGAACAACCGGTTTGTAAATAATTCATTCATCATTCATTTGTGTATTTTGTAGCAAATATATTTTCTAATCATGTATTTTGTAGAAAATACATTTCGTAATCATGTAACCAAGTCACTCAAAGGCCTTATACATGCATTTAAACATATGTATTGATAAATAACTACATTATGATGTTTACTAACTGACTGACTGACTGACTGACTGACTGACTGACTGACTGACTGACTGACTGACTGACTGACTGGTTTACTAACTAAATGACTGGATGACTGACTGACTGGTTTACTAACTAAATGACTGACTGACTAACTGACTGGATGACTGTGACTAACTGACTGGATGACTAACTGACTAACTGACTGGATGACTAATGACTAACTGACTGGATGACTAACTGAATGACTGGATGACTAACTGAATGACTGACTGTGACTAACTGACTGGATGACTAACTGACTGACTGACTAACTGACTGGATGACTAACTGAATGACTGGATGACTAACTGACTAACTGACTGGATGACTAACTGACTGGATGACTAACTGACTAACTGACTGACTAACTGACTGGATGACTAACTGACTGACTAACTGACTGGATGACTAACTGACTGACTAACTGACTGGATGACTAACTGACTGACTAACTGACTGGATGACTAACTGACTGACTAACTGACTGGATGACTAACTGACTGGATGACTAACTGACTGGATGACTAACTGACTAACTGACTGGATGACTAACTGACTGGATGACTAACTGACTAACTGACTGGATGACTAACTGACTAACTGACTGGATGACTAACTGACTAGATGACTAACTGACTGGATGACTAACTGACTGGATGACTAACTGAATGACTGGATGACTAACTGGATGATTGACTGGATGACTAACTGACTGACTGACTAACTGACTGGATGACTAGCTGAATGACTGACTGACTAACTGACAGAATGACTAACTGAATGACTGGCTATCTAACTGACTGGACGACTAGCTGACTGACTAACTGAATGACTGACTAACTAGATGATTAACTGAATAACTGACTGACCAGCTGACTGATTGGATGACTAACTGGATGGCTAACTGAATGGCTGACTAACTGACTGGATGACTAGCTGACTGACTAACTGAATGACTGACTGACTAACTGACTGGATGACAAACTGACTGACTGACTGACTGACTGACTGACTGACTGGATGACAAACTGACTGGATGACTAACTGAATGACTGACTGACTAGATGACTGACTGACTAACTGACTGGATGACTAACTGACTGACTAACTGAATGACTGACTAACTAGATGACTAACTGAATGACTGACTGACTAACTAACTGGATGACTAACTGACTGACTAACTAACTGGATGACTAGCTGAATTACTGACTTGCTGACTGACTGGATTACTGACTGACTGACTAGATGACTGACTGACTGATCGACTGACTGACTAGCTGACTGACAGGTTGACTAACTGACTGACTGGATGACTAACTGGATGACTGACTGACTGACTAGATGACTGACTAACTGACTGGATGACTAACTGGACGACTAACTAACTGACTGATCGACTGACTGACTAGCTGACTGACTAGATGACTAACTAACTGACTGGACGACTAACTGGATGACTGACTGACTGACTAGATGACTGACTAATCGACTGACTGACTAGCTGACTGACTAGATGACTAACTAACTGACTGGATGACTAACTGACTAGATGACTGACTGACTAGATGACTGACTGACTAGATGACTGACTGACTGACTGGATGACTAACTGGATGACTAACTAACTGACTGATCGACTAACTGACTAGATGACTGACTGACTAGATGACTGACTGACTAGATGACTGACTGACTGACTGATCGACTGACTGACTAGCTGACTGACTAGATGACTAACTAACTGACTGGATGACTAACTGGACGACTAACTAACTGACTGGATGACTAACTGGATGACTAACTAACTGACTGGATGACTAACTGGACGACTGACTAACTGACTGGATGACTAACTGGATGACTGACTAACTGACTGGATGACTAACTGGACGACTAACTAACTGACTGGATGACTAACTGGACGACTAACTAACTGACTGGATGACTAACTGGACGACTGACTAACTGACTGGATGACTGACTAACTGAATGACTAACTGATAGACTGACTGACTAACTGACTGGATGACTAACTGTCTGACTGACTAACTAACTAACTGCATGACTAACTGACTAACTGAATAACTGACGGAATGACTGAATGATTGACTGACTGACTAACTAGTTGACTGGATGACTGACTAACTAGCTGAATGACTGACTGACAGGATGACTGACTGACTGGATGACTAGCTGAATTACTGACTTGCTGACTGACTGACTAGCTGACTAACTGACTGACTGGATGACTGAATGGATAACTGACTGACTGACTGGATGAATGACTGACTGACTAGCTGACTGACTGACTGAATGACTAGCTGACTGACTGACTGACTGGATGACTGACTGGATGACTGACTAGATGACTGACTGACTGGATGACTGACTGACTGGATGGCTGACTGATCGACTGACTAACTAGCTGACTGACAGGATGACTAACTGACTGACTGGATGACTGACTGACTGGATGATTGACTAGCTGACTTACTGACTGACTAGCTGACTGACTAACTGACTAACTGACTGGATGACTGACTGACTGACTAACTGACTGGATGACTGACTGACTAACTGACTGGATGACTGACTAGATGACTGGCTAGATGACTGACTAGATGACTGACTGACTGACTGACTGACTGACTGACTAACTGACTGACTGACTGGACGACTGACTAGATGACTGACTAGCTGACTGACTGGATGACTTGCTTACTCACTGACTGACTGAATGACTGACTGATTAGCTGACTGACAGCATGACTGACTGACTAGCTGACTGACAGGATGACTGACTGACTGGATGACTGACTGACTGACAAGCTGACTGACTGACTGGATGACTGACTAGAAGACTGACTGACTGACTAGCTGACTGACTGGCTAGCTGACTGATTGATTACCTGACTGACTGGATGACTGACTAACTGACTGACTAGCTGACTGACTGACTGGATGACTAGCTGAAATTCTGACTTGCTGACTGACTGGATTACTGACTGACTGACAGGATGACTGACTGACTGCCTAGCTGACTGACAGGATGACTAACTGACTGACTGGATGACTGACTGACTGGATGACTGATTGGATGACTGACTAACTGACTGACATGATGACTGACTAGCTGACTGACTAGATGACTGACTGACTGACTGACTAGCTGACTGACTGACTAGCTGACTGACGAGCTGACTGACAGGATGACTGACTGACTGAATGACTGACAGGATGACTGACTGACTAACTGGCTGACTGGATGACTGACTAACTGACTAGCTGATCTGTTTGACTGACTAACTGACTGACTAACTGACTAGCTGACTGACAGGATGACTGACTGACTGGACGACTGACTAACAGGCTGACTGGAGTGACTGACTAGCTAGCTATCTGACTAACTGACTAGCTGACTGACAGACTAGCTGACTGACTGACTAGCTGACTGACTAGATGACTGACTGACTAGCTGACTGACAGGATGACTGGATGACTGACTGACTAACTGACTGACAGGATGACTGACTGACTGACTAGCTATCTGACTGACTAACTGGCTGACTGACAGACTAGCTGACTGACTAGCTAATGGACTGACCTGCTGACTGACTGGATGACTGACTGATTGACTGACTGGCTGCCTAAATAACTGACTGACTAGCTGACTGACTGGTTAAATAACTGACTGGATGACTGACTAACTAACTAGTTGCCTGAATGACTGACTGACTAGCTGAATGACTGACTGACAAGATGACTGACTGACTGGATGACTAGCTGAAATTCTGACTTGCTGACTGACTGGATTACTGACTGACTGACAGGATGACTGACTGAGCTGACTGACAGGATGACTAACTGACTGACTGGATGACTGACTGACTGGATGACTGATTGGATGACTGACTAACTGACTGACATGATGACTGACTAGCTGACTGACTAGATGACTGACTGACTGACTGACTAGCTGACTGACTGACTAGCTGACTGACGAGCTGACTGACAGGATGACTGACTGAATGACTGACAGGATGACTGACTGACTAACTGGCTGACTGGATGACTGACTAACTGACTAGATCTGTTTGACTGACTAACTGACTGACTAACTGACTAGCTGACTGACAGGATGACTGACTGACTGGACGACTGACTAACAGGCTGACTGAGTGACTGACTAGCTAGCTATCTGACTAACTGACTAGCTGACTGACAGACTAGCTGACTGACTGACTAGCTGACTGACTAGATGACTGACTGACTAGCTGACTGACAGGATGACTGGATGACTGACTGACTAACTGACTGACAGGATGACTGACTGACTGACTAGCTATCTGACTGACTAACTGGCTGACTGACAGACTAGCTGACTGACTAGCTAATGGACTGACCTGCTGACTGACTGGATGACTGACTGATTGACTGACTGGCTGCCTAAATAACTGACTGACTAGCTGACTGACTGGTTAAATAACTGACTGGATGACTGACTAACTAACTAGTTGCCTGAATGACTGACTGACTAGCTGAATGACTGACTGACAAGATGACTGACTGACTGGATGACTAGCTGAAATTCTGACTTGCTGACTGACTGGATTACTGACTGACTGACTAGATGACTGACTGATCGACTGACTGACTAGCTGACTAACTGGATGACTGAATGGATGACTGACTGACTGGATGAATGACTGACTGACTAGCTGACTGACTGACTGACTAGCTGACTGACTGACTGGATGACTGACTGGATGACTGACTGGATGACTGACTGGATGGCTGACTGGATGGCTGACTGATCGACTGACTGACTAGCTGACTGACAGGATGACTAACTGACTGACTGGATGACTGACTAGCTGACTTACTGACTGACTAGCTGACTGACTAACTGACTAACTGACTGGATGAATGACTGACTAACTGACTGGATGACTGACTAGATGACTGGCTAGATGACTGACTGACTGACTAACTGACTGACTGACTGGATGACTGACTAGATGACTGACTAGATGACTGACTGACTGACTAGCTGACTGACTGGATGACTTGCTTACTCACTGACTGACTGATTAGCTGACTGACAGCATGACTGACTGACTAGCTGACTGACAGGATGACTGACTGACTGGATGACTGACTGACTGACAAGCTGACTGACTGACTGGATGACTGACTAGATGACTGACTGACTGACTAGCTGACTGACTAACTGACTGGATGACTGACTGACTAGCTGACTGACTGGATGACTTGCTTACTCGCTGACTGACTGAATGACTGACTGACTAGCTGACTGACAGCATGACTGACTGACTGACTGACTAGCTGGCTGACTGACTAGCTGACTGGATGACTGACTGACTAGCTGACTGACTGGCCGACTGGCTGACTGAATAACTGACTGGCTGGATGACTGGCTGACTGATTGACTGGCTGGCACTGGGCCTCTCTGGGGGCACAATCTGTGACATCAGACTTTGCATTTCAGATTCGATGATGTTAATCATCTGCCTCGAAGCCACGGAGCAGCCTAGGAGACATGTTCCATCTCAAGGAGAGAGAGAGAGAGAGAGAGAGAGAGAGAGAGAGAGAGAGAGAGAGAGAGAGAGAGAGAGAGAGAGAGAGAGAGAGAGAGAGAGAGAGAAGAGTGGCTGCAGAAAATCTGAGGCAGACAGACACTGGCATGTGAGGTTAGCGCTGGAGCACAGAGATGCAGTCACGCACTGTGACAGAGAGAGGGATAGAAAGATGGAGAGGGAGGGGGATGAGAGATGGGAGCAATATGAAAAGAGAGGAAAAGTAAGAGAGAAACAATAAGAGAAAGCAAGAGAATGAGAGCGAGAGGCAGGGAGAAAGCAAGAGAGAGAGGAAGGCAAGGGGAAAGAGAGGCGAGGAGAAAGAGCGAGAGAGCGAGCGAGAGAGAGAGGAAGGCAAGGGGAAAGAGCGAGAGAGCGAGAAAGGGAGAAAGAGAGAGGGAGAGAGGCAGGGAGAAAAAGAGAACAGCAGGAAGAGAGATAGAGGCAAGGAGAAAGAGAGAGAGAGCGGCAGAGAGAGACAGGGAGAGAGAGAGGCCGGAAGAAAGAGATGCAGAGAGAAATAAAGATACAGGGAATGGGGAAAGAGAGGCGGGGAGAAAGAGCAAGAGAGCGAGAAAGGGAAAAAGGGAGAGACGTAGGGAGAAAGAGAGGCAGGGAGAAAGAGACAGGGAGAGAGAGATAGAGAGAGGCAGGGACTGTAGAAAGAGTGAGGCAGGGAGAGAGAGAGAGAGAGAGAGAGAGAGAGAGAGAGGCTGAGAGAGAGAGAGAGAGAGAGAGAGAGAGAGAGAGAGAGAGAGAGAGAGAGAGAGAGAGAGAGAGAGAGAGAGGCAGGCAGGCAGGCAGAAAGAGAGAGGCATGAAAAAAGAGAGATAGAGGGGCAAGGGGAAAGAGAGAGAGAGGTAGGCAGAATGAGAGAGAGAGAGGGGCAAGGGGAAAGAGAGAGAGAGGTAGGCAGAATGAGAGAGAGAGAGGGCAAGGGGAAAGAGAGAGAGAGGTAGGCAGAATGAGAGAGAGAGAGGGGCAAGGGGAAAGAGAGAGAGAGATAGGCAGAATGAGAGAGATAGAGGGGCAAGGGGAGAGAGAGAGAGAGGTAGGCAGAATGAGAGAGAGGGGCAAGGGGAAAGAGAGAGAGAGGTAGGCAGAATGAGAGAGATAGAGGGGCAAGGGGAAAGAGAGAGAGAGGTAGGCAGAATGAGAGAGAGAGAGGGGCAAGGGGAAAGAGAGAGAGAGGTAGGCAGAATGAGAGAGAGAGAGGGGCAAGGGGAAAGAGAGAGAGAGATAGGCAGAATGAGAGAGATAGAGGGGCAAGGGGAAGAGAGATAGAGGTAGGCAGAATGAGAGAGAGAGAGGGGCAAGGGGAAAGAGAGAGAGAGATAGGCAGAATGAGAGAGAGAGAGGGGCAAGGGGAAAGAGAGATAGAGGTAGGCAGAATGAGAGAGAGAGAGGGGCAAGGGGAAAGAGAGAGAGAGATAGGCAGAATGAGAGAGAGAGAGGGGCAAGGGGAAAGAGAGAGAGAGATAGGCAGAATGAGAGAGAGAGAGGGGCAAGGGGAAAGAGAGAGAGATAGGCAGAATGAGAGAGAGAGAGGGGCAAGGGGAAAGAGAGAGAGAGATAGGCAGAATGAGAGAGAGAGAGGGGCAAGGGGAAAGAGCAGAGAGATGCAGAATGAGAGAGAGAGAGGGGCAAGGGGAAAGAGAGAGAGAGATAAGAATGAGAGAGAGAGAGGGGCAAGGGGAAGAGAGATAGAGGTAGGCAGAATGAGAGAGAGAGAGGGGAGGGGAAAGAGAGAGAGAGGTAGGCAGAATGAGAGAGAGAGAGGGGCAAGGGGAAAGAGAGAGAGAGATAGGCAGAATGAGAGAGAGAGGGGGCAAGGGGAAGAGAGAGATAGAGGTAGGCAGAATGAGAGAGAGAGGGGCAAGGGGAAAGAGAGAGAGAGATAGGCAGAATGAGAGAGAGAGAGGGGCAAGGGGAAAGAGAGATAGAGGTAGGCAGAATGAGAGAGAGAGGAGGGGCAAGGGGAAGAGAGAGAGATAGGCAGAATGAGAGAGAGAGAGGGGCAAGGGGAAAGAGAGAGAGAGATAGGCAGAATGAGAGAGAGAGAGGGCAAGGGGAGAGAGAGAGAGATAGGCAGAATGAGAGAGAGAGAGGGGCAAGGGGAAAGAGAGAGAGAGATAGGCAGAATGAGAGAGAGAGAGGGCAAGGGGAAAGAGAGAGAGAGATAGGCAGAATGAGAGAGAGAGAGGGGCAAGGGGAAAGAGAGAGAGAGATAGGCAGAATGAGAGAGAGAGGGGCAAGGGGAAAGAGAGAGAGAGATAGGCAGAATGAGAGAGAGAGAGGGGCAAGGGGAAAGAGAGATAGAGGTAGGCAGAATGAGAGAGAGAGAGGGGCAAGGGGGAGAGAGAGAGATAGGCAGAATGGGAGAGAGAGAGGCAAGGGGAAAGAGAGAAGAGGTAGGCAGAATGAGAGAGAGAGAGGGGCAAGGGGAAAGAGAGAGGAGATAGGCAGAATGAGAGAGAGAGAGGGGCAAGGGGAAAGAGAGAGAGAGATAGGCAGAATGAGAGAGAGAGAGGGGCAAGGGGAAAGAGAGATAGAGGTAGGCAGAATGAGAGAGAGAGAGGGGCAAGGGGAAAGAGAGAGAGAGATAGGCAGAATGAGAGAGAGAGAGGGGCAAGGGGAAAGAGAGAGAGAGATAGGCAGAATGAGAGAGAGAGAGAGAGGTAGGCAGAATGAGAGAGAGAGAGGGGCAAGGGGAAGGAGAGAGAGAGGGGCAGGGAGAAAAGTGAGTGAGAGAGAGAGGCAAGGGGAAAGAGAGATAGAGGTAGGCAGAATGAGAGAGAGAGAGGGGCAAGGGGAAAGAGAGATAGAGGTAGGCAGAAGAGAGAGAGAGGGGCAAGGGGAAAGAGAGATAGAGGTAGGCAGAATGAGAGAGAGAGAGGGGCAAGGGGAAAGAGAGATAGAGGTAGGCAGAATGAGAGAGAGAGAGGGGCAAGGGGAAAGAGAGATAGAGGTAGGCAGAATGAGAGAGAGAGAGGGGCAAGGGGAAAGAGAGATAGAGGTAGGCAGAATGAGAGAGAGAGGGGCAAGGGGAAAGAGAGATAGAGGTAGGCAGAATGAGAGAGAGAGAGGGGCAAGGGGAAAGAGAGAGAGAGGTAGGCAGAATGAGAGAGAGAGAGGGGCAAGGGGAAAGAGAGATAGAGGTAGGCAGAGAGAGAGAGAGAGAGGGGCAAGGGGAAAGAGAGATAGAGGTAGGCAGAATGAGAGAGAGAGAGGGGCAAGGGGAAAGAGAGATAGAGGTAGGCAGAATGAGAGAGAGAGAGAGGGGCAAGGGGAAAGAGAGATAGAGGTAGGCAGAATGAGAGAGAGAGAGGGGCAAGGGGAAAGAGAGATAGAGGTAGGCAGAAGAGAGAGAGAGAGGGGCAAGGGAAAGAGAGATAGAGGTAGGCAGAATGAGAGAGAGAGAGGGGCAAGGGGAAAGAGAGATAGAGGTAGGCAGAATGAGAGAGAGAGAGGGGCAAGGGGAAAGAGAGATAGAGGTAGACAGAATGAGAGAGAGAGAGGGACAAGGGGAAAGAGAGATAGAGGTAGGCAGAATGAGAGAGAGAGAGGGGCAAGGGGAAAGAGAGATAGAGGTAGGCAGAATGAGAGAGAGAGAGGGGCAAGGGGAAAGAGAGATAGAGGTAGGCGGAATGAGAGAGAGAGAGGGGCAAGGGGAAGGAGAGAGAGAGGGGCAGGGAGAAAAGTGAGTGAGAGAGAGAGGCAAGGGGAAAGAGAGATAGAGGTAGGCAGAATGAGAGAGAGAGAGGGGCAAGGGGAAAGAGAGATAGAGGTAGGCAGAATGAGAGAGAGAGAGGGGCAAGGGGAAAGAGAGAGAGGTAGGCAGAATGAGAGAGAGAGAGGGGCAAGGGGAAAGAGAGATAGAGGTAGGCAGAATGAGAGAGAGAGAGGGGCAAGGGGAAAGAGAAAGAGGTAGGCAGAATGAGAGAGAGAGAGGGGCAAGGGGAAAGAGAGATAGAGGTAGGCAGAATGAGAGAGAGAGAGGGGCAAGGGGAAAGAGAGATAGAGGTAGACAGAATGAGAGAGAGAGAGGGACAAGGGGAAAGAGAGATAGAGGTAGGCAGAATGAGAGAGAGAGAGGGGATGAAGGTAGGCAGAAAAGAGAGAGAGAGGGGAAAGAGAGATAGAGGGGCAGGGGAAAGTGAGTGAGTAGGAGAGAAGAGAGAGAGAGGCAGACAGACAGGCAGAAAGAGAGAGAGGCAGAGAGAGATAAAGAATGAGACAGAGATGAAGGGAAATAAGAAGAGAAGATAGGGAGGTAGGGAGAAAGAGAGAGAGAGGCAGACAGACAGGCAGAAAGGAGAGAGGCAGAGAGAGATAAAGAATGAGACAGAAGAACAATCTCTAAAGCCAAGATGTTAATTGTGTCTTACCCCTGTCTTACAACTATAGGAGCACTTCAGACAATTTCCAGAGCTCAACAGCCTGTCAACAGTGTGTGTGTGTGTGTGTGTGTGTGTGTGTGTGTGTGTGTGTGTGTGTGTGTGTGTGTGTGTGCGTGCGTGTGTGTGTGTGTGTGTGTGTGTGTGTGTGTGTGTGTGTGTGTGTGTGTGTGTGTGTGTGTGTTCATTCTTTTATTCAACACCTCCATTGTAATAGTCACTCAAAATCACTGTCAAAGTAGTAAAATGAGCAGTATGGTTACACTGCCAACCCGAGGACGGCCAACTGCTGCAGCTCTGATCACGGCAATAGTGAGAAAAAGAGAAACCCAGTCAGCTTTATATGGTAGTCAAGCAGTGGAGGCTCCTCAGAGGAGGAAGGGAGGGCCATCTTCCTCAGTGAATTTCGTTAAAAAAACAATTGTAAAACATCGAAAAATGTATATTTTTGGGATAAAACTATACTAAATATATTCACAAGTCACCAAATAATTTATTAAAACACACTGTTTTGCATTGAAGGTCTACAGTAGCCACAACATCCCTCTGTAGGGTAGCACAATGGTGTAACCGGAGGAGAACTAGCTTCCATCCTCCTCTTGGCACACTGACTTCAATGCAAAACCTAGGAGGCTCATGGTTCTCACCCCCTTCAATAGACTTACACAGTAATTAAGACAACATCTGGAGGACGTCCTCCAACCTGTCAGAACTTATGCAGCATGAACTGACATCTTGTCCACCCAAATCAAAGGATCAAATAACGAAGGGAGAAGGTGAGAGTAGGAGAGTATATAGAGGCTAGAATGAATACAGCGTGGCTGTTTATGAGTGATCAGGGGTGTATTCATTCCATCGATTCTGCTGAAAAATATTTCTTAAATGGAAGCAAATGAAACCGGGATAACATACCTGAATTTGTCCAATAGAAACTCTCATTTGGAACTGTTGGACTAATGATTACACCCTAGATCACCTAGATGCAGGCAAGAGTGTACAAGGCGGTATTGAATGTGTCACTGTCATCTCAACATTTTCTCTCGACCTGTGTGCACCTACATTGTAAACTTTCATTCATAGGCTAGGTTGCAGCAGCCTCATGATGGGTACAGGGAAGATTTGAGTATCATGTAGTAGCCTAAACCTACCAATGTTACATTGAACTGGGTGAATGGAATATGAATGACAGTTATCCAACATGCTGTAATAGAAATAAGGCCTTTTGATTATGAAAAGATGTATTGTCCTCCCTCACGTTAAACGGCACTGACCACCACTGTACATTACATTACATTTAAGTCATTTAGTCAAGTATTATAGCTAACCGGGATGCCAGTCTGTTTATGCCAAGGTTAATACAGTCCTGTGGTGGGTAGAAGACCAGGTTTAAATCCCATCATTCACACTACTTCCTCAACGTCTAAGGAACCAATTGAATACTAGATGCCAGTGCGCGTCAGAAACTCGTCATTCGGCCAGCCCAAAAGGCATTTGAAAGAATTTTGGATTTCTCAATCATTGCCAGTTTAAAAGTCCTTTTTCATAGGGAATAATGTGTCAGTCAATCAACATTTTTAGTCTTTAAAACTCCACGACTACCATCAACCACTCAGTGTCTATAAAATCTCTCTCTATAACACTCAGTGTCTATACATCCTCAATGCCTATGGCTGGACTACTCTGCCAGTATGACATCATCCTCTGGTCGGTGCCATTAGTATGAGAGCCAAATGGATCACTTGATCTCCAGGGAAACAGACCAAAAGAACAGAACATAGTTCAGGCAGTGATGTCACCCTCCCTCACAGGATGCTGCTGAGGGGATGACGGCTCATTATAATGGATGGAATGGAGTGAATGGAACGCTATTAATGCTATTAAATGAATGCCATTGTTATGAGCCCATCCTCCCCAATTAATGTACCACTGGCCACCTGTGCCCTCCATCCATGAGACCTGGGGTGAGGTGATGAGGTGAAACTGTCATAACGTTGCAGATAGAAATGTAACACATAGAACCAACAGGATTCCAAACCTATACCTACCTGATAGACAAACATAGGTCATCTAATCTATACAATACATTCCTATCTGAATGTTCTGTAAAGTTGCACCCTCCTAAACAGACCCCTGAAGTTAGGCAGAACCAGATCGCCCGGAGCTGAGTGGGGTGTCATTTGATTACTAGCTGCATTTGAAGAACAGCTAGTGAGAATAGCAGTGTGGGCATTAATAAACACATAGACAGGTTGGTTTACTGAACCACTGCACCTGCTAGACATGTGAAAGTGAATGGGCATGTCTTCTGTTCTGAGCATGGCAGCTAGACATGTGAAAGTGAATGGGCATGTCTTCTGTTCTGAGAATCTAACTAGACATATTTAGAAATTTGCAGGGATCTAACTTATTTATATTATTATATTATAACTACGTTTTGAATTTTTTAGTAGTCACTGTTCCACCATTACATGCAAGGTATTCAAGGAAAATGGCATGGGTGGGTAGGGATGTACTGCCTAACTCATATTGGGAAGAAGCCTATCCTTCCTAAAGTAATAAATGCCATGTCTTCTGTAGCTCAGTTGGTAGAGCATGGCGCTTCCAGGGTAGTGGGTTTGATCCCGGGACCAAAGTAGAATGTATGCACACATGACTGTAAGTCGCTTTGGATAAAAGCGTCTGCTAAATGGCATATATTATGTCGCCATTGACAATATGATGCCGACAATGAAAGGGTTGGCGTACTGATTTTTCAGTGTAAATGGAATTGCGTGTGTAGAGCATTCTATGGGGGGGGGGCTGAGAATATTTGGTCATTCATTGCTTTGCCTTGTCACTGCACTGAGATGAAAGATTCAAGTTGTCCAATTCATTGAGTTGGACATGATTTACCTGAAGATACGTCAGGGGCGTTGCCAGAAGGGTGCTGAAATATGATTGTCCACACTTAGTGCCCCCCCCCCATCTCTCAATCTGGCTCCGTAATATTTGTTTTGCCTGTTTAGCGGTATTACAGAGGCTGGCTTGGGGACCATGCGGACGGCTCAGAGTTGGCGGGAAGGCTGGTTGATTGGTTGACAAGCGTTTGGACTATGGAAGATGGCTAAACATGATCTCAGAGCATTGAATATTGCAATTCGTACAATACACAACAAATTTGCAAAAAGTATGTTATTTTATTAATTCAAATGCATTGTTGCTAACATGGCTAGGTGGCTAAGGTTAACGTTAGCTAGCAGGCTATGGGTTAGTTGTTAGGGTTAAGGTTAGGAGTTAGGTTATTAAAGAGTTAGGGAAGGGTTAGCTAACATGCTAAGTAGTTGCAAAGTAGCTAAAAGTAGTTAGCAGTTGCAAATTTGCTAAAATTGTCTATGATGTTATTCGAACACAACCTTTGGATTGCTAGGCGTTAGCGTTATATTTTTGCGACAATTAACCTTCTGTCTTATGTAACCATACCAAATGTAACATATCATACTAATTTGAGTGTTGCGGATTTACATGTTCTATGTTACGTCTAGACCAGGCTGGATGGCTAGGTGGCTAGGTATGTTCTATGTTACGTCTAGACCAGGCTGGATGGCTAGGTGGCTAGGTATGTTCTATGTTACGTCTAGACCAGGCTGGATGGCTAGGTTAGGTATGTTCTATGTTACGTCTAGACCAGGCTGGATGGCTAGGTGGCTAGGTATGTTCTATGTTACGTCTAGACCACCAGGCTGGATAGACCAGGCTGGATGGTAGGTGGCTAGGTATGTTCTATGTTACGTCTAGACCAGGCTGGATGGCTAGGTGGCTAGGTATGTTCTATGTTACATCTAGACCAGACTGGATGGCTAGGTGGCTAGGTATGTTCTATGTTACGTCTAGACCAGGCTAGGTGGCTAGGTATGTTCTATGTTACATCTAGACCAGACTGGATGGCTAGGTGGCTAGGTATGTTCTATGTTACGTCTAGACCAGGCTAGGTGGCTAGGTATGTTCTATGTTACGTCTAGACCAGGCTAGGTGGCTAGGTATGTTCTATGTTACGTCTAGACCAGACTGGATGGCTAGGTGGCTAGGTATGTTCTAGACCAGGCTGGATGGCTAGGTGGCTAGGTATGTTCTATGTTACGTCTAGACCAGGCTAGGTGGCTAGGTATGTTCTATGTTACGTCTAGACCAGGCTGGATGGCTAGGTGGCTAGGTATGTTCTATGTTACGTCTAGACCAGGCTGGATGGCTAGGTGGCTAGGTATGTTCTATGTTACGTCTAGACCAGGCTGGATGGCTAGGTGGCTAGGTATGTTCTATGTTACGTCTAGACCAGGCTAGGTGGCTAGGTATGTTCTATGTTACGTCTAGACCAGGCTGGATGGCTAGGTGGCTAGGTATGTTCTATGTTACGTCTAGACCAGGCTAGGTGGCTAGGTATGTTCTATGTTACGTCTAGACCAGGCTAGGTGGCTAGGTAACTCCTGTTTGACTTGGCAGGTGCTGAGCTAGTGTGTAGTTGCTAGCGTGTAGTAGCACATTTCTGTAGGCTATGGCATGTATTTGTTCTAGAATGTTATGCACTACTGAGGTGAATGAAGCTACAACAGCCAAGTTGATAATGGCTGAAGTCATTTTTGACTGTTTTTGTTGTTCTCCAAATATAATTTTTAGAGCTTTTAAATTGTGTAAATCCAGTAAATCAGCTTCCACTTTCAAAAAATGTGTATTGGAGGGGGAGTTACCACTGAACATCTATGAGTATCTAACTTGAATATGGATCACTTCAAATGTATTTATTGAATAAATTAGGGCAGATACAAATTAACAGTTGAAACAGTGATTCAATACAATGCATCATAGTTTAAAGACATTTTCAAAGCTATTTGTGATGTGATTTGCTGATTTCCCATGACCCCCCCCCCCATAGAATCACCCGGGGTAGCCTATGTAATGACAATAGCCTATGTGTAAAGTGTGTTTAATCAAACTAAGTCGGCTATTAACTACAGGCTAAATTCAGCAAGATCCAGAAGCACAATTCAAACACACAGTTTGTCACAGTTTTCGAAGAAGTTATGCATTTCCATTGACTGTTAGTTTTCATAAACCGATGGGTAACCGTTTGCAATGCAAGTTTTTCCAAAAATGTTGTAGGCTATTATTGGGCTATTTGTAAACATAACAACATGGTCAAATAGGCTTATTATAATGATATACTTATTATATTATAATAATATAAATAAAAACTATCCTACATCACAATAGCCATAAATGTATTTTATGAATTTATTGTATTTTGCTTTAGGATTGGGAAAGCAAACAGGCTGTCATCGGAGGACAGGCTGTCATCACAGGACAGGCTGTCTGGTAAGGCTACTTACAGAAGTGGCGACGGGAACTGCACGGTTGACACACTATTTAACGAAGCCAGAAGTAAAAGTAGAGCGGTGAAGGAGCTGTAGGTATCCATGATTGAACGGAGTTCCCAACACACGATAATAAAAAACGACTCAAGACAGGGAAAGAGATGCGTGAAGCAGTCCAAATCCGGGAACCGTGTGCGTCTTCTTGCGCGTTCAGTGGACCTGTCACGCAGCCATCGGGGGACAGTTTGAAAACAAATCTCAGCTGGTTCGTCTCCCCCTGATGAGTTTGTGTTTGTATGTCTTTTTGAAAGAGTGTGTGTCAGATCTCCGGCGGTAACCTTACAAGAAGCGCCCAGTGTGTTTTTAGAAGAGTGGAGAGGGAGGACGCCCGGTTCTCATATCTCCCCCGCTCGTCAGCACGGAACAGTGTGTGTAGGAAATGTGTGTGAGAGAGCCCTCCCGAGCGGATCGGTTTCCGAGCCCCCAACTCCACTTTACCCCCACCCCTTGCCTGAGAACGATCATCATCACGCGTTGCTCTCCATACAAGGCACTCACTCCTCACTGGGGCTGGGCAACGAACGGCCACCGCCTAGCGAGCACACAACACCAGCCAGTCAGACTCAAACTCACTGGCAGACAAAAACTGCATCCCTTTTATTTTAAATGTACATTATATCACATGTGTATGATATTGATGATATTGCTATCGGGACAAAGGAAAGTGTGTTCTAAAATTGTGACTGCATGGCCTATATCAAATAGCAGTTATTTTTTTAAAGGTAACAGATCATTAACAGCCTGACCCCTGCCCCTTTGCTTGCTAAACTGAAGAATTGGGCTGGGGATATATAACCACTCTTATATTTGCATCTATCTATCTATATATCTATCTATCTATCTGGCATTAATACATTTTATACAACGGGTGGGTCTAATGCTGATTGGTTAAAACCGCATTCCAGCTGGTGTCTATTCCACAAGTTACCATCTGCTAAATCTATGACTTTAAAATTACTATTTACTATGTTCTATCTGACTGCGCAATCCACTGTCTCATCAGCCCAGCCAAGCAATTTATCAACTTTATCTCCACTATAAAAAGCATCTAGACATTATCTCACATTTGTTTTTGACTAGCATTTCGTTTTCAACAGCGGAGATTTGTTTAATACTTACTGTCTGTCTCTCCGACATTTGCAACATTGTTTCAATATTCAAATTCAATCTAAAACTGGTCATGCACATGTAATGAACATGCCGGGAGTTGGGACGAGACAGACAGGCGTTTCTCAGCCAGTTGAAATCATGAATCAGCTGGCATAGTTTTTTGGGATATATACAAATAAATGCAATCTTTCCAGCTTCAGTTTGAAGTGATTGTGTTAGCTGTGTTGTTGGCTAGCTCTTCTGAACAACAATATCCTGACAAGTGAGCACATTTTCTTTGCCAGGTGAACTCGCACCTCATTAGCTCATTGTTAAGGATGTATCAAAATAAAAGTCTCTAGAAACTGCTCAAACAAATGCTATTGCAGCTACTTTGCTGGTATTCTGGCTGCACTTTTTTGATGTGACTGTAAGTTAGCCGTAGTTGTCTAGCTGGCAAGCAAACGATAAGAACGTCGACAGCCAGTATGACAATGGAACATTAAGAACGAACGACTGGGCCGCGTCTATAGATACAGAACAAGAAGACTGAATGACTGGGTCACGTCTCTTGCAACCGAACCGATAGAACGAATGACCAGCCGGCTTGGGTAGCAACCCTAGATTTGTGTTGAGACTATATCTTGTGGAAAGATGCAATAGTATGAACAAATGAATCAAAATAATGTTTTTAATGAAAATATGTCAATCGTTATTTGTGACTCGTTTCAGGAAACCAGGGGTATTTTACGAGTCACTACTTCACAGGAGAGCCATTTGAACACAAACATTTTCTTATCAAAAGGTGTTCTTTTGCAGAAATGCCCTCTGGAACATGTGAACTTTCATGTGCCTTAATAAAAAAAACTTGTATGCCATCTGTAAATACAATTGTTAAATTATGAGCCTAGTTGGTTTAGCCACGGAAAAAGTCAGCAACCTTCCCGCTAACCATGATTGGATGAGATAATGAGTGGGATGGACATGCCGAGAGATGTGTTCGGATTGGTCTGCCATGTAGCATGCTTCTGTCTATAGCATGAGCTGGTCAGTATGTGTAGGTAATCCTTTCTACCACAACTATTTTGAAAGATATCATGTAGTGAACTGCATAAATGTTGCTGTCCACCTTGTGGAGGACTAAGGTTTGAAATCACTGGAATTAGAGTATGATAGCTAATGAGATGGAGAATATTCTGGTGTTTGATTGCAAATATGCAGAGAGAGTCGAAAGGGAACACAACAGATGGCTGTTGTATAAAACACCTGTCTCCGGATTACATCTTCAAACTAAGGGCAACCATGGCATCCATGAAAGAGCGGGAGAACTGTTACCCATGTATACGGGTAAGATAGTCTAGCTAGCTACATTTTCAGATGTTACACATTTGTAATTTTGTCAGAAAGTCATTTTCATTTCAAGTTAAAGTGTACTGTTAGCTAGCTAGCTAACGTTAGCTGGCTGGCTCGCTAGCTAACGTTACATGTATAATCTGTGTAGTAATATTATTTGTATCTCAGAGCCATTTGCATTGTTAGTTATAGCCTAATGTTAGCTTGCTAATATTGAACCTGGTTGGTTAGCTACCTGCAGATTCATGCAGGGTAGTAATGTTATGAGTTGGGATTTTGGTTCATTGTTTAGCTAGCCTGCTAGCTACATGTCTAATCAAAAGGCTCCACTGTCTTTTGCAAGTAACCATTTCAATAGAATGTTCATGATGTCACTGCAACAACTGTCTGTAGACATATGAGGTAAATTCACTCTGGCTATCTACTCCGATTTCAGAGCGATTTCGTCTGAGTAACTCACAAATACCTGACAAATGTACAAACGCTCAACACCCGTTGAATATTTCCGGTGTCAGTAAACGTTGGCAAAAGAACGTAACTCAATTGTTGCTAGCAGCTTAGTTGCAGTCACCAATGCTCTGGATAACATAAAAACAGCATAACCAGCTCTGCTACGTCGAGTAAAATGGTTAGCGTGAGCTGTTTTCTCATTTGGAGTCAACATGGGCCAGCATCCCTGTGGAACGCTTTTGAACACCTTGTAGCATCCATGCGCTGATGAATTAAGGCTGTTCTGAGGGCAAAAGGGTTGCAACTCAATATTAGGAAGGTTTATGACTAGAGTTTAAGAGCCTGTGTGAGTGATATAAACCCAGATGGCTGGTTAATCTATGAATAGCTCATAGTTCAAGGCACATCATGATTATTACCCGTCATAGCTATCATTCCTGTGCCATCTGTAGGCCTAGATGTGCAGTGTTTGCCATACAGGGCTGTGGCGGGGAGAGTGGAGCGATCTGAGCGTTCCTCTGCCCCTATTATACCAATCAGAGATATATTTACTGTGCAAATAAGTGGCGTGCTCCTCAGCTCTGCAAATATCAGGTTCCACCAGCAGCCATATTGAATAGTTGTGTAAAGGGACCTCTTCCCAGGGTCCTGGTTCATGAGAGTATTTACCATGCACCACCACCAGACTGTACTGGACATACAGTGCCTTTGGAAGGTATTCAGACCCCTTGACTTTTTCCACATTTTGTTACGTTACAGCCTTATTCTAAAATTGATTCAATCAAAAAAAATCCTCAGGAATCTACACACAATACCCAATAATGACAAAGAGAAAACTGTTTTATTTTATTTTAAATGTTTGCAAATGTATTGAAAACAGAAATACCTTATTTACATAAGTATTCAGACCCTTTTCTATCAAAATTGAGCTCAGGTGCATCCTGTTTCCATTGATCATCCTTGAGATGTTTTAACAAATTGATTGGAGTCCACCTGTGGTAAATTCAATTGATTGGACATGATTTGGAAAGGCACACACCTGTTTATATAAGGTCCCACAGTTGACAGTGCAACCAAGCCATGAGGTAGAAGGAATTGTCCATAGAGCTCAGAGACAGGATTGTGTCGATGCACAGATCTGGGGAAGGGTACTAAAAATGTCTACAGCTTTGAAGGTCCCCAAGAACACAGTGCCTCCATCATTCTTAAATGGAATAAGTTTGGAACCAGCAAGAGTCATCCTGGAGCTGGCTATCTGGCTATACTGAGCAAATGGGGGGAGGGCCTTAGTCAGGTAGGTGACCAAGAACCCAATGGTCACTCAGACAAAGCTCTAGAGTTCCTTTGTGGAGGTCAGAGAACCTTCCAGAAGGACAACCATTTCTGCAGAACTCCACCAATTAGGCCTTTATGGTAGAGTGGTCAGACGGAAGCCACTAGTCAGTATCAAGGCAAAGATGAACGAAGCAAAGTACAGAGAGATCCTTGATGAAAACCTGCTCCAGAGCACTCAGGACCTTAGACTGGGGCAAAGGTTCACCTTCCAACAGGACAAAACCCTAAGCACAAAGCCAAGACAATGCAGGAGTGGTTTCAGGACAAGTCTCTGAATGTCCTTGAGTGGCCCAGCCAGAGCCTGGAATTGAACCCGATCAAACATCTCTGGAGAGACCTAAAAATAGCTGTGCTACAAAACTCTCCATCCAACCTGACAGAGCTTGAGAGGATCTGCAGAGAAGAATGGGAGAAACTCCCCAAATACAGGTGTTCCAAGCTTGTAGCATCATACCCAAGAAGACTTGGTGCTGTAATCGTTGCCATAGGTGCTTCAACAAGTACTGTGTAAAGGGTCTGAATACTTAATTAAATGTCAAAATGGTTGCTTTGTTCTTATGGGGTATTGTGTGTAGATTGATGAGGGAAAAAAACAATTTAATACATTTTAGAATAAGGCTGTAATGTAACAAAATGTGGAAAAGGTCAAGGGGTCTGAAGATTTTCTGAAGGTACTGTAGTTGAAGGGTAGACACATGAGGGCATGCATGCCTGCCCAAATAAATCCTCATTATAGTAATTAACCAATTACATCAGAGCATTTCACAGTATCACATAATGTACAGTTGTCAAGAAGGAATTACTGGAAATGAGTGTCTCACACACACACACAAGCACACACACACAGCTCATTCTTCATGTGTTTAGTCTGTCTTAAACAGCAAGGCAAACAGAAGGCCCCCTTTAACAGGATTACACTGGATTAAATCAGGATTATGTGTTATTACTAAAGCCTTAACTCAACAGCAGCCAGCTGAATTCCCAAAGACATCACATTTGGCAAAGGTACAGCTGATGGATATGCATGTCTTCAATATATTTGAATGATGATATGAGACTGATGATATAATAATTGTTTGATATAATAATTCCTGCTATCAGTGTCAGCTGATAGCATGAAACCTAGAGAACCACCAAGACCTACCATTTACTACGGCAAAAAATACTTCAGGGAATAAACCTCTAGCACTCATAAACCAGTACACAGGTTACTACAGTTCTGAACACGTCTCTGAACATGTCTGTCTCTGTCAGCTTGAAATAAAACAGTTTGTCTATTGATAAAGAGTCAGATCTGAAAGTAAACACTGTCTCTGTGAAATGTACATCCCACCAGTCTTACAGTATTCCTATCAAATATCTAGGAGCAGAGCAATGTATATATAGAGCACTGGATAGGACCTGCTACTGAGAATGCATGTCTATATTGGTGGATATGCACAGTTGGCCTGTGGCATTGTCGCTAATATAACAGAAAGCCAGCTGAACTCAACCACACGTCTATCTGGTCCCTGGTGGGCGAGAGAGAGAGAGAGATAGAGGGAGGATAATGAAGAGAGAGGAGATTGGAAGAGTGAGCGAGAGGAGAGAGAGAGTGGAAGAGTAAGAGGGAGGACTGTTCCGAACTGAATTAGCGACTGCTGGGTGCAGGTGGGGCCACTCTCTCACGACCAGCCCCCTGTCACCCTGTGATTCCACCCTAGCAGCCATTGCCTAGCAACGCCACACCGTCTCACAACGAGCGGCTTCTTCCAAACGAGCGCATGGTGAGGATGGGGGTGTTGCGGCTGAGTGTGGGAGGGAGGTGTGTGTGCCAGGGTTTCGAGTGGCACTCACAGCACTTACGACTCCATTACAGGTTATTTAAGGTTAGTGAAAGCTCAGCAGCCCTCATCTTCAGTTCAAGAATAAACAAACGACAAAAAAAGTTATACTTAATACTGTTTCATTTCCCAAACATGCGGCAGCTCATTAAAATATATTTGCAGGGCAAAGAGTCTTTGCATTTTATTTAAATTACTTTTGAATCCCTTTGGGTCAAAATCATCCTCTGGCCTTTTTCAGATCACATTAAACGTGTAGTGTAATAAAGCACACACACAGTCTCTTCACTCATCACTGGCTTTGTGGCTTTCATTAGTTAAGGCTATTTTAGGGATGTTGACATTGACGACAGTTGGGCAGATTCGTGCATATACAGTTCCGTATCCCAAATGAAAACAACATGCGATATGAAGGTTCAATGCAGCGGTTCTTTAAAAAAAATCTCAATATCTAATCAACACTGGGTCAGAATTAAGTCACTTACTGTGATGGTTTTCAATTAAAATTGTAAAAAAGAAACAAAAATAGTTCATTCGCAAAGAGAAATTTCTCAAGCAACAATTTTGCTGGGACTGTCACGGGGGAGTGGTCCAATATTATTGGCAGAGAGATTTGGAACTCTTTCTTATTGGTCTATTAACTAATTTATGATGTCACCAGGCAGGCCAAAACTCCATTCCACCAAAACAGGCTGAAATTCACATCTGAAAAACACTTCTTACACTAAAAGGGCACTATCATAATTTTCACAATTTCACAGTATTATTCCAATCTCATAGTGTGGACACATATATAAAACACAGAACTGGGCTTTTAATGCAACTAGGCCCATAATGCAACTAGGCCCAGCATTTGGAAACCTCTGCAAAATAGTGCAAAACACAAATGTCATCAAAGAATCTGTTCAGAATAGTAACTCATGTTTCAATAGCTATATTAATTCATGTTTAAGTTAGTAATGAGATTGTGCATCAGGGCTGTATTCATTTATGATTTTTTTTTAAATTGAACCTTTATTTAACCTTATTTTACAATGACGGCCTACCTCGGCCAAACCCTCCCCTAACCCGGACGACGCTGGGTGCACCGCCCTATGGGACTCCCGATCACGGCCTGTTGTGATACTGCCCAGAATCGAACCAAGGTCTGTAGTGAGCCCTCTAGCACTGAGAGGCAGTGCCTTAGACTGCCGGGCCACTCGGGAGCCTCATACAGTCTCATACAGAGACTCAGAGAAAGGAGTGCTGATCTAGGATCAGTTTTGCCTTTTAAAACCCCTTATGGTCGATGTCCGCAACCCCGTGCAAATCTAATTAGCATAATCTAAAATCCCCATTCAAATCTGTCAGTTTAAACTAGAGATCTGTTATCTGTTTTTTGTCTCTGGATGTCTCAATCCACCGCATCTGCCTGTAACACTTCCACATCTGCAGTGAAAGGTGACAGAGCTAGAGCGGTGTTTGTCAGAGCATGAGACATCCTGAAAATCAGTCTTCTCACAAAATGGTCTGTAGCATCCCAACAGTTTGGACTACACACTAACAGTTTGGACTACACACTAACAGTTTGGACTACACACTATCAGTTTGGACTACACACTATCAGTTTGCGCTATACACTATCAGTTTGCGCTACACACTATCAGCTTGGGCTACACACTATCAGTTTGGGCTACACACTATCAGTTTGGGCTACACACTATCAGTTTGCGCTACACACTATCAGTTTGGGCTAAACACTATCAGTTTGGGCTACACCCTCTGTGTAAAGGTAGCCAGTTTGGGCTACACCCTCTGTGTAAAGGTAGCCAGTTTGGGCTACACCCTCTGTGTAAAGGTAGCCAGTTTGGGCTACACCCTCTGTGTAAAGGTAGCCAGTTTGGGCTACACCCTCTGTGTAAAGGTAGCCAGTTTGGGCTACACCCTCTGTGTAAAGGTAGCCAGTTTGGGCTACACCCTCTGTGTAAAGGTAGCCAGTTTGGGCTACACCCTCTCTGTAAAGGTAGCCAGTTTGGGCTACACCCTCTGTGTAAAGGTAGCCAGTTTGGGCTACACCCTCTGTGTAAAGGTAGCCAGTTTGGGCTACACCCTCTGTGTAAAGGTAGCCAGTTTGGGCTACACCCTCTGTGTAAAGGTAGCCAGTTTGGGCTACACCCTTTGGCACACCTTCTGTGTAAAGGTGAGACTTACGAACACATACAGATACACATATCGGTTGTTTTGGCCTCACAAGACTCCTCTGAAGGTCTCCTGGTACCAGTTTAAAAAATGAACACAAGTGTATACATAGAGACTGTTAAGTGACAAAATGAGGGTTTAAATATATGTAAAAACAAATGTTTCCTGATCTTTCTTATATCTCTTAGATATAGGATAGATACTTCAGAACAAACTTCCTTTAGATGTATTTTTTGGGACTATCTGTTGTTCCGTGTAGTGAATCTGTTATTCACTGTGTTTCTATGGGATAATAGCAGTAAGGCCAAACAATATATTTCATCAAATATTTTTTTTTAATTGATACTACAAGGGTTCTTAAAATGCTAAATCAAATAGCAAAATTATCCTTGGTATGATTAAAACAATTCCATACAGTTTTGTAGCCCCCCCTGGCTTAGACAGGGCTTAGACTCTTATGGGTTATGACTACAATTATGTGGACAGGAGGGACCTAGTCCCAGATCAGCCCTATTATTCTGAGACGCTTTATGAATACGGGTCGTGGTTTACCCCTATTTCCCTTTTTTTAATACTTATTGTTATTCTGGATGACAGCGGGACTCTGGAAACGACACTTATGCAACAAATACATTCTCTTGTGGGCCTGCCAAGCGGAATTTATTTAGGAATTAGTCAGTGAGGCGATATTTCATGTCAATGGTCAATGTTAAATTGGTATCCCCTCCACCCCCTCTCCTCCCGTCTTGGGATATTGACAGTATACCCTCACGTGAGATGACACTGATACATTATAGGGTGTGTGATCTGACAATTCCATTGAGATGCACATAGAGACAGAAGGAGACAGAGGGAGGGCATAGGGCCATCTACGATTATCATAAGGGCGTACCCTATGGTGTATCACTGTGATATACAGTAGTCATACTATGTACTATCATTTGTCATCCTAGCATTTTGTCTTGTGTTACTTCAGGTGGGTCAAACCCGATGAGTGTCAGACCATGCAATCTTTCACCTCCTTTATAGACACTGAGTGTACAAAACATTAAGAACACTTGCTCCTTCCTTGACATAGACTGACCAGGTGAATCCAGGTGAAAGCTATGATTCATTATTGATGCCACTTGATAAATCCACTTCAGTCAGTGTAGATGAAGGGGAGGAGATAGGTTAAAGAAGGACTTTTAAGGCTTGAGACAATTGAGACATGGGTTGTGTACGTGTGCAATTCAGAGGGTGAATGGGCAAGACAAAATATTTAAGTGTCTTTGAACAGGGTATAGTAGTAGGTGCCAGGAGTTTTTCACGTTCAACAGTTTCCCGTGCGTATCGAGAATGGTGCACCACCCAAAGGACATCCAGCCAACTTGACACAACTGTGGGAAGCATTGAGTGAACATGGACCAGCATCCATGTGGAACGCTTTCAAGACCTTGTAGAGTCCATGCCCCATCGAATTGAGGCTAGTCTGAGGTCAAAAGGGGAGGCAACTCAGTATTAAGAAGGTGTTCCTAATGTTTTGTGCACTCAGTGTAGATTCCTAATGATTTAAGCTCATAGATAACAGCAAACATATTCCCTTTCATACCATGAGTTATGAATAACAGCACAACGATGTGGTCACTATATTTACATACAAAATGAACAATTTAAAACACTGAAATTCATCATTCCAGGGGATTAGCTTCCTTCTAGAAGAATAATTCAACTTTACTTGGTAAGAACTCAACAAGAGGGGTACATTTTAAAAATTAAAGTAGGTGTATTTGGAGTCAATATATTTTTTGTCTTTTTTGATCATTTTTTCTTTTTTGTCTTTTTTTTGTATAGATTTCAATATATTTTCATTCTCTTTTACATTTTTAAAATGAAATATACTTTCCGGTAACCCGCCTCACCCAATTTGATACAGATCCACTATTTTTAGACCTTTTAGCTAGAACCTCCATCAGAAGCTAGCCATCAGAAGCTAACCAGCTGATTAGCTACTAGCTATTTAGTCATTGTCAGCCACTGCTAGTGGCCTTTACCTTTGGCACAGACTCCAGCCGCTTTTAGCCTGGATCACACTTGCCAGCCTACCAGTATCGGACTGTTTTCTCCACTACAACGCCGGATTCCTGCCGTAAGCCCTGGACCATTACTCCTGATCATCACAGCTAGCTAGCTGCCACCTAGTGCCGTAACCTCATCCTACTCCTCCTCTGTTCCTCGGGTGATGTGGCGGTTAACCCAGGCCCTCTCATTTGTTGACTTCTGTAACCGAAAAAGCCTTGGTTTCATGCATGTTAACATCATAAGCCTCCTCCCTAAGTTTGTTTTACTTACTGCTTTAGCACACTCCGCCAACCCTGATGTCCTTGCATGTCTGAATCCTGGCGGATGGAAATTCTGAGATTTCCATCCCCAACAACAACATGTTCCATCAAGATAGAACTGACAAAGGGGGAGGAGTTGCAATCTACTGCAGAGATAGCTTGCAAAGTTCTGTCATACTTTCCAGGTCTATGCCCAAACAGTTTGAGTTTCTAATTAAAAAAATTAATCTCTCCAGAAATAAGTCTCTCACTGTTGCCGCCTGTTATAGAGCCCCCTCAGCTCCCAGCTGTGCCCTGGACACCATATGTGAATTGATTGTCCCTCATCTATCTTCAGAGTTCATTCAGTTAGGTGACCAAAACTGGGATATGCTTAACATCCCAACAGTCCTACAATCTAAGCTAGATGCCCTCCATCTCACACAAATCATCAAGGAACCCACCAGGTACAACCCAAAATCCGTAAACATGGGCACCCTCATAGATATTATCCTGAACAACTTGCCCTCCAAATACAATTCTGCTGTTTTCAATCAGGATCTCAGCGATCACTGCCTCATTGCCTGCATCTGCTATGGGTCTGGAGTCAAATGACTACCCCTCACCACTGTCAAAAGCTCCCTAAAACACTTCTGCTAGCAGGCCTTTATAATCAACCTGACCCGGGTATCCTGGAAGGATATTGATCTCATCCCGTCAGTCGAGGATGCCTGGTCATTCTTTAAAAGTAATTTCCTCAACATCTTAAATAAGCATGCCCCTTTCAAAAAATGTAGAACTAAGGACAGATATAGCCCTTGGTTCACTCCAGACCTGATTGCCCTCGACCAGCACAAAAACATCTAGTGGCGGACTGCAATAGCATTGAATAGTCGCCTCGATATGCAACTGTTCAGGGAATTAAGGAACCATTACAAGCAGTCAGTCATTACAAGCAAAGGATAGCTTTATCAAATTTGCATCCTGTAGCTCTAACTCCATAAAGTTTTGGGACACTGTAAAGTCCATGGAGAACAAGAGCACCTCCTCCCAGCTGCTCACTGCACTGAGGCTAGGTAACACGGTCACCACCGATAAATCCACAATAATAGAGAATTTCAAGAAACATTTCTCTACGACTGGTCATGCTTTCCTCCTGGCTATCCCAAACCCGGCCAACAGCTCCGCACCCTCCGCAGCTACCTGCCCATGCCTCCCAAGCTTCTCCTTCACCCAAATCCAGATAGCAGATGTTCTGAAAGTGCTGCAAAAGCTAGACCCGTTCAAATGAGCTGGGCTAGACAATCTGGACCCTGTCTTTCTAAATGTATCCACCGCCATTGTTGCAACTCCTGTTACCAGTCTGTTCAACCTCTCTTTTGTATCGTCCGAGATCCTTAAAGATTGGAAAGCTGCCGCGGTCATCCCCCTCATCAAAGGTGGAGACACTCTAGACCCAAACTGTTATAGACCTATATCCATCCTGCCCTGCCTTTCTAAAGTCTTCGAAAGCCAAGTTAATAAACAGATCACTGACCATTTTCTAATCCCACCGTACCTTCTCCGCTGTGCAATCCGGGTTTCCGAGCTGGTCATGGGTGCACCTCAGCCACGCTCAAGGTACTAAACGATATCATAACCGCCATCAATAAAATATTGTACTGTGCAGCCGTCTTCATCGACCTGGCCAAGGCTTTCGACTCTGTCAATCACAGTATTCTTATCGGCAGACTCAAAAGCCTTGGTTTCTCAAATGACTGCCTTGTCTGGTTCACCAACTACTACTCAGACAGAGTTTAGTGTGTTAAATCGGAGGGCTGACTCTTTTCTCTGTATATATCAACGATGTCGCTCTTGCTGCAGGTGATTCCCTGATCCACCTCTACGCAGACGACACCATTCTGTATACATCTGGCCCTTCTTTGGACACTGTGTTAACAAACCTCTAAACGAGCTTCAATGCCATACAACACTCCTTCCGTGGCCTCCAAACTGTTCTTAACCTCTAGTAAAACTAAATGCATGCTTTTCAACCGTTCGCTGCCCACACCCGCCCGACTTGCATCACTACTCTGGATGGTTCGGACAACTACAAACACCTAGGTGTCTGGCTAGACTGTAAACTCTCCTTCCAGACTCATTTTAAACATCTCCAATCCAAAATTAAATATAGAATCAACTTTCTATTCCGCAACAAAGCCTCCTTCACTCACGTTGCCAAACATTCACTAGTAAAACTGACTATCCTACCGATCCTCGACTTCGGCAATGTCATTTACAAAATAGCCTCCAACAATCTACTCAGCAAACTGGGTGCAGTCTATCACAGTGCCATCCGTTTTGTCACCAAAGCCCAATATACCACCCATCATTGCGACCTGTATGCTCTAATCGGCTGCTCCTCGCTACATATTCATTGCCTGACCCACTGGCTTCAGGTCATCTATAAGTCTTTGCTAGGTAAAGCTCCGCCTTATCTCAGCTCACTGGTCACGATAACAACACCCACCCGTACCCACCCGTAGCACGCAGGTATATCTCACTGGTCACCCCCAAAGCCAACACACCCTTTGGCCGCCTTTCCTTCCCGTTCTCTGTTGCCAATGACTGGAACGAATTGCAAAAGTCTCTGAAGCTGAAGACTTATATTTCCTCACTAACTTTAAACATCAGCTATCCGAGCAGCTAAATCACTGCAGCTGTACATAGCCCATCTGTAAGAAGCCCATCCAGTCTACCTACCTCATCCCCATTTTGTTTTTATTTACTTTTCTGCTCTTTTGCACACCAGTATTTCTACTTGCACATCTATCACTCCCAGTGTTAATCTGCTAAATTATAATTACTTGCTACTATGGCCTATGTATTTCTTTACCTCCTCACGTGATTTTCACACGCTGTATATAGATTTTCTTTTTTTTTCTATTGTGTTATTGACTGTACGCTTGTTTATTCCATGTGTAACTCTGTGTTGTTGTTTGTATCACACTGCTTTACTTTATCTTGGCCAGGACACAGTTGTAAATGAAAACTAGCCTCAACTTGCATACCTGGTTAAATAAAGTTGAAAAAAATGCTAAATGTATCTATATAGAATGCAGAAAAGTGGATAGTATAGAGGATATGTTTTGGATATTGAATCAGATCGTGAAACTTTGGGTCGTGCCAATTCATGTACATCTCCAATAGTGTAAGTCCATTGTCTGTTATGATGTTCCACATATTTCAGCATCGTACAATTCCCATAGCTGCCATTAAAATATCATATCCAGGGAGACGTAGTCGCATGGAGGTCACTGCGCCAACCAAATCTATCTCCGTAACCGACCGTCCCAAGTGACAACCGGGGTCGGATATGCTTTGCTGGCTCTCTGAGGGGAACGGATGGTGACTGTCTGGGATATGATGTTTGAGGAATACGACAGTGGTGAATGTCATTCAAGTGACTGTTGGCATTATCATTTTGGAAGGCTTTGCTATAGGAGGGGAACTCGAGGAAGGACAGATACGCCTTTTGGGTATCCGGAGGAGACGGTAGGTTAAGGGAAGAGGTTCCACAGAGACAGATGATGGGAAAAACAAAGATGCTCATTGTCAAATCAACCCCTAGCTCCTAACCCTTAGATCAGGTCTCTCAAACCCTGTTCCTAGAGAGCTATCTTCCTGTAGCTTTTCCCTCCAACCCCAGTTGTAACTAACCTGACTCCTCTTAGCAACCAGGTAATTATTAGAATCAGGTTCGCTAGATTTGGGTTTGAGTGAAAACCTACCGGACAATAGCTCTTCAGGAACAGGGTTGGAGAGCCCTGCCCTAGACACTGAAAGGTTTGGATAGGTTTAAACAATATGGTGAACATTCATTCTAGTCTATCATGGAGCAAGGTAGCGCTACTCCCCTGTTGTTGACACCTGTCCTATCCTTTCCAATCTCGTGACTAGATCTACATGGAATCGGCTAAGAGAAGGCAGTGTTCACCAATAAGTAATTCCCTCATGGAAGAAAGGGAGGAAGGGACAAATTTGATCATTTTAATCTATTTAATCAATTAAAGATCCCAATTGAATCACCACCAATGAGCCAAACGGGCAGATCATGGGTGATTCAGCAATAAACCAGATCAAGTTGGTGCTTCTGTTTCTTGTGTCAGGCCATTAAGAATTATTATACAAGTCATAACTGCCCGGGATGCTGATTAAACTTTAACATTGACCGTTGCCATGGAAACATTGCCTGGCTCTGGAAGAATGACAAAACAAATTCCACTTGGCAGGCCCATAAGAGAATGAAAGAATGCATTATTTGTTGCATGAATGTAATTTCCCATAGTCCGCTGTGTTCCGGAATGTCAGAAGGACATTAAAGTAGAAAAAGAGAAATGGGGGTAAACCAGGACCCGTATGTATTAAGCATCTCAGAATAGTGCTGATCTAGGACCAGGTCTCCCCTGTCTTGAAAGGCAAAGCTAATCGTAGATGAGTACAGCCCTGATGCACAACTTCATTGCTTATTTAAACATTCATTCATGTTAATATCCTTATTTGTATACATACACTAATTTAAATCCAGGCAATCTGAGATCATCACATCATGTAATTCATCTCACGTTGGCTATTTTATGTCTGGGACATTAGTCTCAGGTATAAGTGACAGCTCCTCCCTGGCTGTCTGGCAGCCGGACCTGATCAGGTGGTTCAGTATAAATATAGTGGCGCAGGAAAAAGGGCCAGTCATTCAATTATAGTCCAGATGGACCCCGCCTCTTTATCCAGCAACCCGACAGGTCCCCTGTGTAATTATATTACCCTGTCTAATGGCTTCTATCATGCCGCTTATCTCCAGTCTGGAGGGAGGGATGGATTGAAGGAGAGATGGAGAGTGAGGGAGAGATGGAAAGAGAAGGGATGGAAGAGACAGGAGATGGCATGAGGAGAGAGGGAGAGAGTGATGGAGAGATGGAGATAGAAGGAGTGGAAGAGACAGGAGACGCCATGAGGAGAGAGGGAGAGAGTGAGGGAGAGCGTGATGGAGAGAATGAGGGAGAGATGGAGAGTGGAAGAGACAGGAGATACCATGAGGAGAGAGGGAGAGAGTGAGGGAGAGAGTGAAGGAGAGATGGAGGGGGAGGGAGAGATGGAGATAGAAGGAATGGAAGAGACAGGAGACGCCATGAGGAGAGAGTGAGGGAGAGCGTGATGGAGATAATGAGGGAGAGATGGAGATAGAAGGAGTGGAAGAGACAGGAGACACCATGAGGAGAGAGGGAGAGAGTGAGGGAGAGAGAGTGAAGGAGAGATGGAGGGGGAGGGAGAGATGGAGATAGAAGGAATGGAAGAGACAGGAGACGCCATGAGGAGAGAGGGAGAGAGTGAGGGAGAGATGGAGATAGAAGGAATGGAAGAGACAGGAGACGCCATGAGGAGAGAGGGAGAGATGATCCAGGAGGTTATATAACAAGACGGGGGGGCATTTTGATACACCACAGAACCCTCTCTGCACCCATTAACAGGTCAGGGGCCTCAATCTGGCAGCTGTGGTAGTATATGTATGTCCTAACATGGTGGCGAGAACAGAGGATGATTGGTGAAAGCCAAGTTATGACACACTACTGCCCACTGTAACCCATGGCACAACATGGCATTTGGTACTTTCTATTGAATAGAATGACAATGGTAATAGGTTAGTTCACAGTCACGTCCATGCAATCGTGAAGCCATAGTACCATTCCACTCATACACTGAGTATAATGCCTTTTTATTGAGGACGTTTCTAGTTATGACACCCTACAGTCCATTGTAACACATGGCCATTTGGCACATACAGCATTTGCTGTTGAATAGAATAACCAAAGGTCGCAATCCTTTTTCAGATCAGTGCAGATGAAGCACACAAGGCAAACAGAAGATGGCACAACATTAGATAATTGACACATAGCTACAGTAGGTAGATCAAACCCTTCAACTCAGTTTAGGACCAGAAAGTCCTTCACTGTTTACCCTGGCTTCAACCATGTTGGGTCGATGTCCCTGGCCTGAACTTTACAAGAGGATGAACCGTGTATAGAAGGCCTCTCCAGATGACAGTCAGTTTGATCATGCTCAACACAGTGAAAATGTGAGGCACACAATGACAGTTGAATAACCAGGCTTTGTTGATGTGACTCGTCTTTGAAGGCACAGAGGCACAAACAGATCTTTAGAAGTGCAGGATCTGAGAGACCCGGACGGAGAGAAAAGAGAGAGAGAGAGAGAGAGAGACAATGTTGATGAAAGAGAGAGCTCAATCAGCAAAAGAAAGACAGCTGTGTGCTAATCAAAGCTGCGGTGAGATCAAATGGAAACATGTACTAAGTCGGCAAACCAATGTCCTTCAACGATCGCCCTTCAAAGTCAATTGCCAGCTTCCAGCCCCCTACCATGGCTATATGTATGCTCAGCAAACATGAAACAGTATCAAATAACCAGTATTTAAACTAACTAACTA